>NC_056725.1:514687207-514842207 GCF_019279795.1 Protopterus annectens
ATATTCAGGGCTTCTTAAACTGAATCAATGATCCTGATGCTCTAAATCCGCTCGTTTTTCTTTACCAGCAATTCAAACTAATGAAGCTACACGTGGCTACATAGAGGCCTGTACTTTCAGCACCAGTTTAACTGATAATACCTACGAGCATAAAAGCGATCCTAGCAATGCCAAAGGAAATTGAAGCTATGGACTCTCAGACTACAAAGTCTAAGCTATCAGCTATTTCTACATCTCCGGAAAAAGAAGCAAAGAGACTTAGGTCATCCAAATCGACACCAGAACAACCAGCTCAAATTAAACAGAAGTCCGAAGGTGCGCTACAAGTAGATGAATTAAAGAGTGCTCTGTTACCCTTGCAAACAGCTATACAAGAACTGACTATGAAAATGAGCTCCTTTGGTTCCTCTATTAATAAAATAGCCGATCTATTAGATCTGGTAGAAGGCAGATCAAAAGCCAATGAATTCAAAATTGACCACATAAAAGAACAACTACAAATAAAAGATAAAATGATCAGCGAGATGCAAACAAAGTTAGTGGACCTTGAGGCCAGGAGCAGAAGAAACAACCTGATTATCAGAGGGTTATCAGAAAAGTATGAACCAAACCAACTACTTGATGCTGTTACACAAATCTTCAACAACCTTTGTCATGATACTAGTTCCCCATCTAAATTCATCATAGAGAGAGCGCATAGAGCTTTGCGGAAACAGCAAACCGACATACCACCAAGACCAGTCTATGTCAAATTACTCAATCATCAAGATGTACAAACTATTTTACTAGCCTTCAAGAAAACAAACTGTTTTGCCTGGAACAATCAAAAAATTGTCATATCTCAAGACTTGCCCCTGGAAATAAGAGAAAAACGACGTATGCTTTCCCCGTACTGTGCCGACCTTATTTCCCGCAAAATTAAATTCCAAATGAAATTTCCTTCATTACTCTCATTCACATATAAAGAAACAAAGTTCCACATCTCTTCCCCTAAAGAAGCAGACTCTATTTTTATGAAATGCTTCGGTACAGTTCCCTCCACTCGGGGAAGCACTTAACTAACGCTTTCTACCCACCGATGGTTTTTGCAGTTGATCTAATCCAAAATGTGGTCGCTAGGTCCAAATATGTATGAAAAGTCTTCTGACTTTATGTAATTAATCTTTTTGAGCCTCCCTCAATAGGATAGGAACCTATACTGTGTTGCTGTTACCTGGGGGATCTGTTTTCATGCAACTATCTGAGCTCTAAAGAGTTGCACTCCTAAAAAACGGAACTTGAATGACTCATATCCTTTGTTGTCCTGAAACGATTACACAGCACGAGGATTGATACCAGCGCTTAATAAAAAGGTCGCTGACGCCTGAAGGTTAGGGACTTTGTTTCCATCTGACAGATTAACCTGAAGATGTACTTCCGGGTATGTGAAAATCAGCTTATTATTACTTTGTCGGGCCGGAGCAGCGAATCCAGTAACCTGTATCCCGTAAAGACAAAAGTGGATTGCATCTTGACTCGACTGAAACATGTGAGCCTAGAATTGGTAGATTAGCTTCCTCTTGGAAACTGCTGTATCCTGTTGATTTGATTGACCGCTGGGTCGGGAATATACCCCTTTATAAATACTCCAGCAGATGCTCAAGAGGAAGCACAACTATTAAGCGAATCGCTCTATTGTAAACTCATATTTACATCTTGAACCTTAGTTAACCTCATGTATGATCAACACTGGTTTTTCCTGAAGTTTTTTAACCAGAGATTATTTAAAAAGTACAAGTTCTAGTTAATTTTATTTGACCTTTCTAGTATTAGGTATCTCTGCTGTTTTGGGATGCTGTTTGGAGCGAATATATAGGGTTGTAAATGGCCTTGTTGGTAACTAGATATATGGTGTATCTTCTTCTTCTTTCGGCTTTTTCCCGGTTAGGGGTCGCCACAGCGGATCACCTTGTCCACACATTGAATGGCAGTAGAGTTTTACGGTGTCGAGTTGCCAGCCCGGCGCCCAACCTTCCACAGAAGGCACACTCACATGCACACCTAGGGCCAGTTTAGAGTGTCCAATCCACCTGCAGCATGTCTTTGGGATGTGGGAGGAAACCAGAGCACCCGGAGGAAACCCACGCGACCACAGGGAGGACATGCAGACTCCGCACAGAAGGCACCCCAGCCGAGGATCGAACCGGAGAACCTCTTGCTGTGAGGCAGCAATGCTAACCACTGCACCACCGTGGCCGCCCAACTAGATATATGGTGTATAATATTTGTAAATATTCTAGGTTCTTTATTTCTTTTTTTTTTGCTACTAATTGTTGAATATATGATAGACTATTGCTCTTCTTATTGTTATTCTTATCCCTCAAGGATAGAGGTGATGTGGATAGGCACGGGATTAGCACTGAGGGTTTTTTTGTTTTTTCTTTTCTGTCATAATACATATGGTGCTGTTACTGATAATACTTATGTTATTCTTAGGCTAGTATTTACCCCATATAACAATGCTTTATATATTTTTAAACTTTTTTCCAAATGCTTTCGGACAAAACTTGGAATATTTCCTCTTGGAATGTAAGAGGACTCCATGAGAAAAATAAGAAAAATATGGTATTCCATCTTCTATACAAGTCCCGCTCAGATCTTTGCTTCCTGCAAGAAACACATATGTTGGATGAAGAATGGGTCAAAGAGAAAAACAGAAAATGGATTGCTGACATTATTCCCTCGGGTACCAGCCAAAACTCTAAGGGAGTGGCAATTATTGTCAAAAATTCTTTTAAACCTACAATTGTAAATAAAGGAGCTAATCTAGAAGGAAGGTGGTGTTACTTTACATGCATATCACATAACTTAAATAAACCTGTACTCTTTTTAAACCTTTATGGACCCTGCACAGGACAACTAGAATTTATCATGAAGATTTACAACTTCCTACTTATGTTCCCAAATCACTTAATTATCTTGGGAGGGGATTGGAACTTGGTTCAAAACCCCAACATTAACCGCTCCACTAAAACCAAGATCTATAATACCCAAGACTCATTAGCCCTATCAGAGTTAAAAATGGATTTTGACCTAATGGATCCTATCTCATTCGGATCTGACTTGGGGAACAACAATTTTTTTACCTACTTCTCAAAATGCCATCACTCCTGGTCCCGCATAGACTTTTTCTTAAGACTTTTTCTTAATATCCAACACTTTAGCTAAAAGGCAAATTAAACTTACAACTGAACCTAGATTCCTTTCTGATCATTCAAGATTAACCCTAGAGATAGATTTTGATTATAATCTGGCCTCATCTTATAAAGCGTACAACTGGTCCCTAAATAGTAATTTACTAAAGATCCAATCATTAATTGCAGAAATTAACCATACCTTAAAAGAATTCTTCTCTTCTTCCTACGATAGTGATATCCCCTTTGATGTTAGATGGGCGGCATGTAAGGTGGTGATTAGAGGTATCCTTATTAGGAAAGCTAGCTTTCTTCAGAAACAGAACAAAGATAAATTAACTAACTTAACTACAGAGATTAAGACCTTGGATAACAAACTGCAAGAGAACTACTCCTTAGAAATTGAAAAAGAGTTGCAACGTAAACAAAAAGAATTGTTTGAATTCCATCAATCCATCATATCACTGCAAGAATTGCGATATATATCTAGATACTCCGAATCCTTACAAACTCCTTCTAAAGCCCTCACTAGGCTAATACTTAATACACCCAAATCACCCAGAATCGAATATATCTTCCATAACAACACAATATATAAATCTGATGCTCAAATTTTACAACTGTTCCACCAGATATACTCAGATATATATGCTTACAATAACATGCTACCTAAGTGTAATGAGATGGAAAAATTCCTAAGCGAACTTACCTTTCCTAAATTAAATGACTCCCAGAAATGCCTTTTATCTGCCCCGATTACTCTACCAGAAATTATAGAAGTCATTGACAACCTCAAGAGTGGTAAGGCTCCAGGTCCAGATGGCTATTCATCTGACTTCTACAAAACATTTAAAAACATCCTTGCTCCCATTTTACTCAAACTCTTTGAATCTATTGCTAATAAAGGCATAACAGACTTGTACATCAATCATTTGAAAACCATACTAATCCCCAAAAATACCTTGGATAAAGCTAACGTAAACAACTATAGGCCCATCTCCCTTATGAATACAGAGATAAAAATCCTCTCAGCTGTTTTAGCGAACAGACTTAAAAAAACAATGCATGCCTTGATCTCTTCAGAGCAGGCGAGCTTTATGCCTAACAGGCATACAATGAGACAACACCTTGGCATTGGAAACTATAATTAATCTCACAAAAAAGGATAAGAACCCCAGGTATGCTCTGGTGCTAGATGCTTACAAAGCTTTTGATCGAGTAAACTGGAATTTTCTGTTTTTAGTCCTATCGAGATTTGATATCCCTCTTGATTTTATTAACCTGATCAAAATACTGTATAATAGTGCATACACTCGCTTATATATAAACAAGCAAGATTCACAACCGATAAAGATCACAAACGGAACTAGATAAGGATGCCCTTTATCTCCCTTATTATTTAATCTATATTTAGAAACCTTTTTCCTTTTTATATTGCAAAAAACCTATCACTCAATCCCTAGAATCTTTAACACTAATATCAGCTTTACAGCTTTTGCTGAGGATCTAAATCTTTATTTTGAACTTCCTATGTCTGACACTAAGAAGATTACTAATGCTTTGCACTCCTTTACCTCTATTTCAGATTACCAAATTAACCAAAACAAATCCTTTATTTTCCCGATCAATCCCCTAGCTCATAAACAACACTTATTCCCTGAATTTGCTTTTCGTATAGACTATTCTTTAAAATATCTAGGAGTTTTTTATGATCACTCTTCTTCTTCTCTTTTACAGACTAACTTATCCAAGATCTGGTCCTCTATCTCCCAAGACATGTCAAGATGGCAACACTTAAAACTTCCAATGCTAACAAAAATTTCCATTATCAAAATGAATATACTCCCTAAAATACTTTATCATCTTAACTCTTCTTTATCTACGGTCTCAACCCTTTTTCTCAACAGAATTCACAAGGCTCTTGCAAAATTCATTTGGCACCCTAAATCTGTTAGGATTTCATATCAAAGGCTTACTCTATCTAAAGCGTTAGGGGGATTAGCATTGCCGGATCTCTTACTATACTACAGAATTATCCACGCAAATCGGATACTTACTATTGCTAATCATCGTCCGAACCCGCCTACCCGTACCCCCTTATGGATTAAAATATGGTATAACTATGCCCTTAAACATGACTTTAACCCTACAGCCCTGCCTTTCTTAAACAAATCTAATCTTAAGAATCTAAAATTACATCACTCTTTAAAAGGATTAATTAAGACTCTACAGGAGCTCTTCCAATCTCTTAACCTAAGTAATGCTCTTCTAATATTTCAACCTATTCATCTTAATCCAAACTTAATGATGGGTGGTAAAATGATCAATGTATCTAGCTACCCATATATTAGGGACTTAACTTTATGGGATATACACAAACTTAACCACCTTTCACTAACAGACCTCAGAGATACTTGGGTATTGCCCAAAAAATATGCCATTATTTTAAGGCAACTAAGGGAGTTCACCTCATCTTTTTTGTCAGATACCCAAGCTCTGAAGCAGACCATAATCGTGTAGCAGATTTACTACAAAACTTAAGGACTAGAAAACACATGACTTCTATAGCTTATAAAGCCTTTTCTGTATCTCTGAATCAAGGGAAAATTATGTTTGCAGAGTACTGGGATCAACAGAATGCCAACTTAACTCTACAACAGAAGACTATATCAATAAAACTTACCCTTAAGTATTCTCCATTTAAAAAACTCATGTACACACAATTCATGATCACCAATAACCTATATTTAACTCCGGTTCGTATGAATAAATTTAACCCGAATGTCTCTCCTTCTTGCTCCTGTTGTTCCTCTCCCCAAGCTGATATTATCCACATTTTGTGGTTTTGTAGATACTCTCACAGTATCTGGTGCTCTCTCAAAGTAAGGCTTGATAAAATGGGATATCATAAATCCACCTTGTCCTGGGAGATGGCCTTACTACATATCACCAGTCTTGAAATGCCTAAGCTGAAACTTAGGGCTCTAATTACACTCTGCCTTCTAATAAAATTCTATATTACTAAAAACTGGATTGACCGCTCTAAATTGACATGGAAGAACTTTAAAAATTTGGCAGTCAAGTATATTACTTCCCAAAAACTGATAATAATTGATCCCCACAAACGAACAGCATATCAGGAATTATGGGACTTTATTTTTCTCCTTTTAACTGACTAATCCAGGATACTACTTATATGATTAGTTTTGCCCCTTACTCATTACATTTTGTCCTAAACAGACTTATTTGTTAAGGGAATTGTTTCCCCGGGGCGTTCCTGAGTAGGGACTCTATCCATTGTTGGCTTCTTAAACTCCCTTCATTTCTTCAATAGTTGGCAAGATGGATGGGATATCATGATAAGATAGATGTTATGCCTATACTACCTGTTAAAATCCAGCATTTGGAGTTTTCATTTTGTACAGCACTATACCTATGGTTCTTCTTTTCTTTTCTGGTACATATTGACACGTATGTATATAGGTTATGATTTTTTTTTTTTTTTTTTTTTTTTAACCATTGATGTATTAAGGCTCGATCAAAGCTTAATATTTGTGGTATTTGAATACTCTCTTTTTATTATTTCTGTTGTACTTATCAAAATAAATAAAATGTGTTTTGAAAAAAAAAATGTTAAAAACATGAATTATACATGGAATTGCTTTATAGCATTTGTACACATTACACAGCAGAGCCAGTCACACATTGCAACATGCTTTCCACATGACATTGTTACACTGATAGACATTCCGTTGTAGGGCTATGCACCCAGTACAGCATGTGTTCTACATGACATTACTACATAGCATTTGTACACCTTACATAGCAGGGCTATTCACAGATTATAACATGTATTGCATTTTATATGAATTACTGCATAGCAATCATACATACTACAACATGCATTCTCCATGATATTATTGCTTATCATTTGTACACACTAGTTTTAAACGGCCATCCACGTATTGCAATATGCAGTCTACATGACCTCTGACACCGAACACAGTATGAAATGTAATATAGTAAGTGTTACTTCTAGTATGTATCTGAATACTTTCTGCTAATTCCATAAAATCTCTACCACTAATTTGATATGTAAATGGAAAGTTAGCTCAACTTAGGATGGTCAAATATTGCTGTTTGCATTATACAATGGCAGACAATTGCTATTGAGTGGTAAAAGGCAAAGCTGCAATTACCACAGGGCAGAAGTCATAGTACATATAGATGCTGCAGGGCCATAAAAGTTGATGCCTGAGTGTGGAAGACCTGAGAATGACAAGGAAGATAAGGCCACAATGATGCATGGGGTGTACACGTACAGTGAATATCAGCTGATGGTAGACCACCACCGGATTTTAATTTATATCTGACAAGCATCTAATAGAGAGCATCTATCCTGAATGGCACCAGTAACTACAAGATTATAACACAGATGAACCGAGGAACAGTGAATATCTTAGTTGTGCTCCTATGATGGTGTGCCCTTGAAATATACAGTTACTCAAAAGTGTCAGGATGTGACTCAGATGAGCTATCTGCATGTCACATTTTTTTTTGGTTGGCTGTCTAGCAAAGGGACTAACAGAATAAATGGCTAATGACCTTAATTTTCTTGTCAAATGTTGTAAATTATTAGTAATTACAAGTCAGGTAAGTCAGAAGACTCTTTGTACCTTGCCAGTACTCATCCCGTGATCCATACCTCTCAACTGTCCCTGATTTTCAGGGACGTCCCTGATTTTGACTCAAATTTTAGCTTTGTCCCTCTTAATCCCTCCTAAAACTAGTGACTTTTGGAGGAAAGGTGGTGAATTACACTTAAAGAATAATGACAATAATTAAGCGCTATAAACTTCTTTTACTTCCGTAAATGTCATATGCTCTGGTTCTGTCAATGTTTCAAGTTAATAGCACTAATATTTTAAAAGTGTCCCTGATTGTCCCTGATTTTTTCTTGACTTGTCCCTGATTCTGTTGAAATTTGTCCCCGATTGGTTGAGAGGTCTCCTGCTCTTAGAAGGACAAAGCAGCTCAGGCCAGGGATGAATCTGACAAAACACATCTAATCATTAGGGTTTGTCTTGAAGGATGCAAGGGTGTCATTCTTGTTTTACATGTAAGGGTCATGTGCTCCAGAAATGGGTAAATATTGGGTAATAGATCTGCTCTACCAGTGTGTTTTAGTTTGTATGTTGGTGGAGATCCAAATCCTTTAATCTATCATTTGTGAGTTGTCGTCTTCCAGAGTTGCAAGAGACCAAGGAGAGATGGGTTCTTAATGGAACGGAATGCAAGACATAAATCTCTACATTGGAGTCTCTAGGAGAGTGATCATAGTGACAGGGCTTCTAGTTAGTCTGAGGTCTTTCTAACTGTATGGGATGCCTAGATATGTACAAGACGAAGGTGACACTGTACTATATAATTAGCAAAATCAGAGCTGAGTACTGTGAAACAATAACTTTTTTGACACAAATGAGATGACTTTAGCTATCACATGTGCTGACACAAGGATTTCCTGATTACTGATTCTCTATGGTAGCTATCAGAGAGGATTTGTTGACCGATGTGCCAAAATCCTTGACAATCACATCAGTTTGGAATGGACGCAGACTATGTTGCAAGTTGTGGATGAGATCTGCTTACCAAATGTGGCAACCCTGTACTTTTTTTGCATTTAATTTTAGCCTTTTTTCAGTACACCATTGGTTTATTTGTATTAGTTCTTGCAGGGGAGCTAATGGAACTGGCTACTAGGCTGTACCCCCTGCTAAAAACAGATAAAAAATTAAATTAATTCAGAACGTCAACTATTATTTTTTCTTGTGTCCTTGGAACTCTTCTCAAGAATGGAGCTCTGTGGAGATCTGAACCCCCCCCCAAAAAAAAAAAAAAAAAAAACTGAAAATGTTTTATTCTACATGCTGGGCTGTTTTGAAAATGGGCCAGAATTTACTTCCCTGCCAATAACTGAATTGTTCAGCAACAGTCATCACTAACAGAAGTGTCCCTCAATAAGCATGTCAGTAACCATTTGAAATGTCAGACCCACTAGAGCAAGTCCCGAAATATGGAGACTGAATGGCTGAAAAACTGGACTTGTACATACCAAGTCCGAGAAGCAACTTCTCAGAATACTCCTTTTTCTCCAAGTTATGGCAATCTCAGAATTGGTATATTTAAATCTGGGACGTGATGAGGCCTGTCCCACACTTTAGGGGTGCATATGGGCTCACCCCGGCAAAAAAAAAGTTTAAAGGAGAAGAGTGATTTTCAAGATTCATTCTTTTTCTTTCAGCTTGTCAGCACTTGGCATTTCGAGTGCCAGCATTTCAGTAGGGAGCAGCTGAGCATCTCACTGGAGTGCTACACAAAGCAGTATGGATTCATTCCTATTAACTCAGGCTGCGTGAAGTGACTGAAATAGCCTGACACAATAAAATAGAAGTTAATAGATGTTAATGTGTGAGAGGAGACACAAATGTAGGAAACAAGTATTTATTTTTTAAACGTTTGTGTGTATATAAATAAATAAATATATATATATATATATATATATATATATATATATATATATATATATATATATATATATATATATACACACACACACACAAACACACACACACATATATATATATATATATATATATATATATATATATATATATATAGATAGATAGATATAGATATATAGATAGATACAGGTAGATAGATTTACACATAAATATTTTTTTCATGCACTCTGTCTGCTTCTGCCAGCATGGATAAAGAATATAAGTACTGTGTGTGTGTGTGTGTGTGTGTGTGTGTGTGTGTGTGTGCGTGCGTGTGTGTGTGTGTGCGTGTGCGTGTGTGTGTGGTATGTATGTGACTAGATGTATGTATGAATGTATGTAGGGAGAACAGATAAGCTCTTAGCTGTCATATGTGGATCATATTTTACTCAGTTTTATTTTCTTTGTATATATATTTGCAGGGGGGTATATAAGCTCTCAAGTATCATTGCTCTTGAATCATATTTTGGTCTGGTTTATCTGTAAAATAAATGGTCTGGCAAATCAGTGGAGATTGCAGTGTAACTCTTAACTATCAAGAATTTTGGAGAATGACCAGATTGTGCCTGATGTTTTTGGCATGTTACTCATAAAACTTGTGTATTTTTGGCAAATCATTGAGGACTGAAATCAGTACATAATGACAGACATTTGAGTTTCAGACTTCATATCCTTCAGAAAATGCATGCTAAAGCTAAACCTGCAACTTGAGCATACCTATTTTAAAAAAAATGTGTGGTCTGACAAATTAGTGAGGAGTGCACTGAAGTTACTAAATAATGAGAGACATTTGAGTTTCAGACTTAACAAACTTTGGACAAAATCATGCTAATGTAGAGCCTGTTATTCTAGCAACTTTCTAAGTATGTGAAGGTAATATCTGTTACTGTTCCCAGTGTTATTTTTCAGCTTTTTCCTTGATTTCTGAGCCAATATGTTGAGAGGAATTTAAGTGAGGGGGAGCAGTGAGTTGTACTCTATATTCTGACGGTATCGGCTGTAACTGATGGTATCTCTACTCTCAACCTTCCCTGATTTCTCAAAAAGTCTCTGATGATTTGATCATATTTTGTGCTGTTCCTTATAAATTTTTTTTTTTCTGGCAAATTAATGGAGATTGCAGACTTAAAAGCCTTCAAAAAATAAAAGATTGCTAATGCAGCACCTGTTATTCTAGAAAGTTCCTAAGTGTATAAAGGCAATTGCTTTTACAGATTTTGATTCTTCATCCACCATTATTTTTGTTTCTTTCTTTGTTTCTTGAGATAAAAGATAGAGAAGTATGGTGTGGTTGACCACTATTCTGACAGCAATGAGCACAGAAGATAAACTCCTGTGTGGTAGCTATTTTTTATTCCTTCATTTGATGCAGCCACATTCCTGAGGTATGCAATCACAGTCCTACAAGTGGCTGTAACTGATGGTCACATCTGTATGTGGGAGCATGTGTAAATGAAAGGGGCTAAAATAAATTACTGTAACCAGTAGTGCTTTTTCTGTTTTATTACAACCTTAAAAAATTCTGGAGAGCCATTAAAGAAATCTTGAATCCTGGCCATAAATGCATTCCTAATCCCTCTTGAAATAACTCATTATTAAAAACTGAAATACAATTCAACTCTTATTTCATAGATACCACCGCATCTCTAACCAAGAATTCCCCAACATCTAATCCTAACCCTGCCCAGCAGCCATGTATCATCACATCCACTTTCACATTAAAACCCGTGCCCACATCCTAAGTAAACTATTCTTAAACAAACTCAAATCATGCTCTAGTCAGAGGCACTGGAAGCTGTTGAAGGCTGGAGGGGAGTGGTGCAGAGGGTGAGAGGGGCACTTAGTGATTTAAAAAGGGAAATTTTTTAAAACTATTTGCTAGCACAACATAGGTTCACTTGGAGGACATTTAAAGCTTAGCCAATTTCCCTTTTGGTGCTTGAATTAACATTGATTGGTCTTACCTATCCCATGGTTGATAATTGTATAATAGCCCTAGTGAGAATAACTGTGATTATAACATTGATAATTTGGGGGGACCCATGTAAAGGATGCAGCATTTAGGAACTGCCTTTATCCATTAGTGGCACAAGGTTCATAGGTTCATAGGTTCATAGGTTCGTACTAGGCTATCTGCCCTAGAGCATTTATAAGCCTAGCCAGAGTGTGTGTGGCTTTCACCACCCCTTAGGATGAGAATACTACGCCCTTTTAGGGTTTAGTTTACTGTGCCTCTGTCTAGTAGTGACACAGAGATGACCCCCGGGGTAAACCTACGATCTCCCATCCACTCGACAAGATTTCTCTTGAATAGAGTTAGTGAGGGGCTCTGCCTAACATGGATTGGGATTCTGTTCCAGAGTGTAGGGAGCCTCTGGGTTATGAATCTGTCCCTCCAGCACGTCCTATTTATTTCTGTGTTGAGGTTTAAGTCTCTTGCTCTCGTGGCTCTGATGGATTTGGATTTTCTGAGGTGGAGCATGTCCATTAATTCCGGATTGGACATGGCCTTGTACGTCAGGCACAGATCACCTCTGAGTAGGCAGTATGCGACTGAATAGAGCTGGAGTTTTTTCATTCGGGCAGCATATGACATATGTTTAAGACCCTTTATCCTCTTGGTGAGGAACTTTTGGGGTCTTTCCAACTGCTGCAGGTGTCGGGTAAGATACATCCCAAATGGGGCATTGTACTCAATCATTGGCCTGATAAGAGAAGAGTACAGGGGCACAATGACCTCTCTTGATCTAGATGTGAAACCCTTCATGATAAGGTGGGCAATATAGAAGGTCTTCCTAACCACTTTGGCAATGTGAGTGTCAAATGAGAGGTTACTGTCAACCTGGGTCCCTAGGTCCCTGATTACCTCTTCCGTACTTAATGGATTACCACCTATGTGGTAATTTGTGGGTACCTTGTTTTTCCCAAAGGGTATGACTATACATTTTTTGGCATTCAGCTTAAGGCCATGGCTCTGGCACCAATTATCTGTTTCTATGAGGCCTCCCTGAAGGATGTTTGCGTCCGCTGGAGTATCAATTATGACGCCCAGTTTGCAGTCATCTGCGAACTTTGTCAGCCACAATCCTCCTATGTTTGCCTGTACCTCGGAAAAATAAATGCTGAACACGAGGGGTCCCAGGACTGAGCCCTGTGGGACACCGCTTGTGACTGGCTTAGAGTCTGACATAGCTCCAGCAACTCTGACCCTGTGGGTTCTGTCCTTGAGCCAGTTTGCAACCCATCTTGTGACATATGGGTTTACATTTAAGCTGGTGAGTTTGTCTATGATGCCCGAGTGGGGTATTGTGTCGAAGGCTTTTGCAAGGTCAAGGTAGGCTGTGTGAACTGCCTTTCCCTCATCAATGGCCTTAGTGACTGTTTCAAAAAGTCGACCAAGTTCAAAAGGCAGGATCTGCCCTTGACAAAGCCAAATTGGGTAGGATCCAATGTCTGTAGGTCCCCAATGTCTTTGTTTATGAGTTCCATAATGATCCTCTCCATAGCTTTGCAGACCAGGCTCGTCAAGCTTATGGGGCGGTAATTTCCAGGGTCCATAGAAGCACCGCCTTTGTGAAGTGGGACCACTGTTGCTGTACGCCACTCTTTGGGTACGTATCCTGTAGTAAGGCTAAGATTAAACAGTAGCCTTATGTGTGGGTTTAGTTCCTCTTGGAGTTCATGTAGCACACAGCCCGGGACACCGTCCGGTCCCATTGATGCTGTGTTTTTAGCTTTAGAGAGGGCGGCTCTCACCTGAGCATCTGAGATGTTAGGGGGGCTACACTCTGCTGGGATAGTTATTTCTCCTTTTGGGGGGATGAGGGAGGAGAAATTTGCACTGAACCTGTCTGCCAGAATGTTGGCAATGTCAGTGGGTTCAGTGTATTTTGTGTCATTTTGGACTAACTCTGAGCATATCTGGGAGTTTCCACCCAGGTTTCTAACATAGCTAAAGAAGGCCTTGTGATTGTCTTTTGTGTCTTTTGCGATTTTTCTCTCAAAGTTGGCCTTGGATGATTTTATGAGTGATCGTAGTTTTTTGCTAGTACTGATCAGAGATGCCTTCCTTTTTAGGGATTTTGCTCTGTCATGTAGTAGCTTCCTCCTCCTGTTGTGAAGTTTGTTTATGGCTGGGGTCCACCAGACCGGGCGCCTGCCTTTGGGGGAATGGGTCTTGGTTTTATTTGGGATTGCATGATCCATGCATTCTTGAAGGTGCCCGTAGAAGGCATCTGCAAAGGATTCAGCAGTGTGGGTTGTGGTTTCCACTGGCCCAGAGGCCTTGAAGGATACCACTTCAGTCTTAAGAAGTGTGAAGTTGGCTTTTGAGAAGTTGTTCACTGTGGTCTTTTGTGCAGGGGGTGGGGGCGGGATGTGGATTTCCAGTGAGATTAATTTATGGTCTGATCTTACCAAAGAGGGATATACTTCCGGTGTGGAGCATTTTGTCCCCATGTTTGTGATGATCAGGTCTAGTATATTGTCTCCTCTTGTTGGAATGGTGACTAGTTGTTCCATTGCATTTGAGTTTATGAATTCTAGGAACCTTTGGGCTAGGGTGTTGGGGCTTGAGTAATGTTCCCAGTCTATGTTTGGGTAGTTGAAGTCTCCCAATATGATGGTATTTGGAGAGACATTCATACTCTCCAGTGTCTTCAGGAAGGCTGTGTGGGGTGCCTGAGTTTGAGAGGGTGGTCTGTAGCATGCTACAAACTGTAAGGCAGTTTTGCCTATGGTTAGTTGCACCTGGATGGTCTCCGATGCTTCGTGCGTTGCCACTAACCTGGAGGTGTGGGTATCTTTGATGAATATGGATACTCCCCCTCCTTTTGTGGTTCGGTCCAAGTTTTGGGGCCGGAAAGCATGATATGAGGTAAAACCTGATAGTGCCGGGGTGCTCTAAGGAGCCTTGAACCAGGTTTCAGTCACTGCACAGGCATCGATGTTCTCCATACTGAGGAGGGCTTCGAGGGCGTGCATCTTGAGATTTAGACTTCTGGCATTGAGCAGCATTACCCTTAGTTTTTTTCCACTTGTGTTTTCTAGGGAGGTAGGTTTGTCATTTGAGCCTTGCCTAAAAAAGGCACTATGGGGGTGGCAAGAGCCTTGGCCAATATCCAGAAGCCCAGGGGTGACAGGTGCAAGCCATCCCTTGGGCAGCGTGGCTTGTCAAGCATGTCATCGCAAGCAGACAGACATTGGATCCCCTTAGAATGACACCAGTAATTAAGCCAATTGTTAAAACTGATCATTTTGTCTTTGTACTGTGGCATCATTCTTGGTGAGGGTAAGATGCTGCTCAGGGTCAGGGTCATACCGTCCTGGGCTACATAATCAGAGAGCTCCTCTATGTCTCTCTTCATGTAGTCCAGGGAGGTACGTCTCAGGTCGTTCACACCGGCATGTACAATGACTGAGTCATATTTGTACTTGCTGTGGAGTGACCTGAGTGCTTGTGTTATGTGGCGGATTCTAGCTCCCAACAGGCAGCTTACTGTGACCTTTTCCTTGTTCAGTCTAGTGAGCGGGACGTCAGTGTGTCTGACTATGGAGTCACCTATTACAAGTGTGTCTGGCATGTTGTTTGGCCTTAAGGGCTGTGACAGTTTAGCACACTGACTTTGTGAACTGTGTTGCATGTGCTATGTCTTGAGGTGGCGGTTGCTTGGGTGTCTGCTTTGGAGGCCTCTGTTGTTTTGGTAGATTTTTAATCAGCGCCTCTGAGTATGTTTTTGTGTGTTTATGTGTTTGGTTTGCAGTTGTGATAGTTCTATGTGAGACTGGGTTTGTGGTGTGCGTGGTTTCCTTCTCCTCCTGACTGGTCTTGCCAGTACTGAATTGAGAGAGCTCAGCCTCCAGTTTGGCTATATAGTTGCATCTCTCGCATATATTTGTATTTGTTGGGATGAGGAGAGGGTTGTCTGTGTACATGAGGCAATTGTAGCATTGCCTCAAGATTCCCAGATTCACCAGCTGAACAGGAAAGGACGGCAGCAACTGACCCTTCGACATGCTAGAAATAGTGAAAAAGATTGCTGTGTAACTGAGTCAGAAAGGACCTATAGGGAAATGGGTACTCAAGGGAATTTAGGTGAATGAAGTACTTTCTTTTGTTTAAGAGTGCTTTACCTGTATAAAAAATGCTTTAGGAGCAAGTGCTGAGCTTTTCAGATAGAGTATAGGCTGTTTAGATTGCAAGTAGAACAGTTCTAAGGGAAAAATTGAAGAGCAGACTTTACAGAGCCAAAAATAGTTTAAACTTGATTAACTGGCGCTGCCCTATGCTGCTCTAAGAGCAACTTCGCGCTAAAGCGCGCAAAAGCGGGCTTTATAGCAGGGGGTTGAAAAGAGCCAGGAATTGACCCAAAATGGCCAATAAACTACAAGTTGCTGGGCTGGAACCAATCCTCTAGGGACAAATAGGTTGCTCAGTGCTCCCCACTCCCACTGGTGAACAAAGAAGCTTCCTCTTATCCAAATAAGGATATGGATAGCACAGGAACTAAGACAAAGCCCAGAGATCAGCAAAATCTGAAGACTGGACTATTCTAGTTCAGAAAAGCGGTAAAACAGGGATATATATTTTTTTTTTCATTTTTTACAGAGAAAGGAGAAAAAGATACAGTAACAAACAGTAAATGCTATAAAACGGCTAGCGCACTTGAGCGTGTTAGCCTAACAACTAAATTAAACAAAAAATAACTTTTTAAAGTGCTAACAGTATAAATTCAACACAAGTAAAGTAAAAACAATATGCAGAGCTGTTTTTTTAAGCGAAATGCAATCGAGATGCAGTAATTTAAGCGAAAGCCAGAAAAAATACTTATAAATCCAGGAAAGTCACTCTTTCACTCTCTGCTGCTTGTAGAACTCTGCAGGACACCACAAGGAGCTGTGCTGAGTCTTTTACAAGTGATAAAAGCATGCAAAAGCGGGCTTTAAAGCAGGGGGTTGAAAAGAGCCAGGAATTGACCCAAAATGGCCAATAAACTACAAGTTGCTGGGCTGGAACCAATCCTCTAGGGACAAATAGGTTGCTCAGTGCTCCTCACTCCCACTCCCACTGGTGAACAAAGAAGCTTCCTCTTATCCAAATAAGGATATGGATAGCACAGGAACTAAGACAAAGCCCAGAGATCAGCAAAATCTGAAGACTGGACTATTCTAGTTCAGAAAAGCAGGAAAACAAGGATATTTTTTTTTCTTTTTTACAGAGAAAGGAGAAAAAGATACAGTAACAAACAGTAAATGCTATAAAATGGCTAGCGCACTTGAGTGTGTTAGCCTAACAATTAAATTAAACAAAAAATAACTTTTTAAAGTGCTAACAGTATAAATTCAACACAAGTACAGTAAAAACAATATGCAGAGCTGTTTTTAAGCGAAATGCAGTCGAGATGCAGTAATTTAAGCGAAAGCCAGAAAAAATACTTATAAATCCAGGAAAGTCACTCTTTCACTCTCTGCTGCTTGTAGAACTCTGCAGGACACCACGAGGAGCTGTGCTGAGTCTTTTACAAGTGAAAAAGCGAGCAAAAGCGGGCTTTATAGCAGGGGGTTGAAAAGAGCCAGGAATTGACCCAAAATGGCCAATAAACTACAAGTTGCTGGGCTGGAACCAATCCTCTAGGGACAAATAGGTTGCTCAGTGCTCCCTACTCCCACTGGTGAACAAAGAAGCTTCCTCTTATCCAAATAAGGATATGGATAGCACAGGAACTAAGACAAAGCCCAGAGATCAGCAAAATCTGAAGACTGGACTATTCTAGTTCAGAAAAGTGGTAAAACAGGGATATTTTTTTTTTTTTTTCTTTTTTTACAGAGAAAGGAGAAAAAGATACAGTAACAAACAGTAAATGCTATAAAACGGCTAACGCATTTGAGTGTGTTAGCCTAACAATTAAATTAAACGAAAAATAACTTTTTAAAGTGCTAACAATATAAATTCAACACAAGTACAGTAAAAACAATATGCAGAGCTGTTTTTTAAGCGAAATGCAGTCGAGATGCAGTAATTTAAGCGAAAGCCAGAAAAAATACTTATAAATCCAGGAAAGTCACTCTTTCACTCTCTGCTGCTTGTAGAACTCTGCAGGACACCACGAGGAGCTGTGCTGAGTCTTTTACAAGTGAAAAAAGCGTGCAAAAGCGGGCTTTATAGCAGGGGGTTGAAGAGAGCCAGGAATTGACCCAAAGTGGCCAATAAACTACAAGTTGCTGGGCTGGAACCAATCCTCTAGGGACAAATAGGTTGCTCAGTGCTCCCTACTCCCACTGGTGAACAAAGAAGCTTCCTCTTATCCAAATAAGGATATGGATAGCACAGGAACTAAGACAAAGCCCAGAGATCAGCAAAATCTGAAGACTGGACTATTCTAGTTCAGAAAAGCGGGAAAACAAGGATTTTTTTTTTTTTACAGAGAAAGGAGAAAAAGATACAGTAACAAACAGTAAATGCTATAAATCGGCTAGCGCACTTGAGTGTGTTAGCCTAACAATTAAATTAAACAAAAAATAACTTTTTAAAGTGCTAACAGTATAAATTCAACACAAGTACAGTAAAACAATATGCAGAGGTGTTTTTTAAGCGAAATGCAGTCGAGATGCAGTAATTTAAGCGAAAGCCAGAAAATATACTTATAAATCCAGGAAAGTCACTCTTTCACTCTCTGCTGCTTGGAGAACTCTGCAGGACACCACGAGGAGCTGTGCTGAGTCTTTTACAAGTGAAAAAGCACGCAAAAGTGGGCTTTATAGCAGGGGGTTGAAAAGAGCCAGGAATTGACCCAAAATGGCCAATAAACTACAAGTTGCTGGGCTGGAACCAATCCTCTAGGGACAAATAGGTTGCTCAGTGCTCCCCACTCCCACTGGTGAACAAAGAAGCTTCCTCTTATCCAAATAAGGATATGGATAGCACAGGAACTATGACAAAGCCCAGAGATCAGCAAAATCTGAAGACTGGAGTATTCTAGTTCAGAAAAGCAGGAAAACAAGGATATTTTTTTTCTTTTTTTACAGAGAAAGGAGAAAAAGATACAGTAACAAACAATAAATGCTATAAAACGGCTAGCACACTTGAGTGTGTTAGCCTAACAATTAAATTAAACAAAAAATAACTTTTTAAAGTGCTAACAGTATAAATTCAACACAAGTACAGTAAAAACAATATGCAGAGCTGTTTTATAAGCGAAATGCAGTCGAGATGCAGTAATTTGAGCGAAAGCCAGAAAAAATACTTATAAATCCAGGAAAGTCACTCTTTCACTCTCTGCTGCTTGTTGAACTCTGCAGGACACCACGAGGAGCTGTGCTGAGTCTTTTACAAGTGAAAAAGCACGCAAAAGCGGGCTTTATAGCAGGGGGTTGAAAAGAGCCAGGAATTGACCCAAAATGGCCAATAAACTACAAGTTGCTGGGCTGGAACCAATCCTCTAGGGACAAATAGGTTGCTCAGTGCTCCCCACTCCCACTGGTGAACAAAGAAGCTTCCTCTTATCCAAATAAGGATATGGATAGCACAGGAACTAAGACAAAGCCCAGAGATCAGCAAAATCTGAAGACTGGACTATTCTAGTTCAGAAAAGCGGGAAAACAAGGATATTTTTTTTGTTTTTTTTTTCTTTTTTTACAGAGAAAGGAGAAAAAGATACAGTAACAAACAGTAAATGCTATAAAACGGCTAGCGCACTTGAGTGTGTTAGCCTAACAATTAAATTAAACAAAAAATAACTTTTTAAAGTGCTAACAATATAAATTCAACACAAGTACAGTAAAAACAATATGCAGAGGTGTTTTTTTAAGCGAAATGCAGTCGAGATGCAGTAATTTAAGCGAAAGCCAGAAAAAATACTTATAAATCCAGGAAAGTCACTCTTTCACTCTCTGCTGCTTGTAGAACTCTGCAGGACACCACGAGGAGCTGTGCTGAGTCTTTTACAAGTGATAAAAGCACGCAAAAGCGGGCTTTATAGCAGGGGGTTGAAAAGAGCCAGGAATTGACCCAAAATGGCCAATAAACTACAAGTTGCTGGGCTGGAACCAATCCTCTAGGGGCAAATAGGTTGCTCAGTGCTCCCCACTCCCACTGGTGAACAAAGAAGCTTCCTCTTATCCAAATAAGGATATGGATAGCACTGGAACTAAGACAAAGCCCAGAGATCAGCAAAATCTGAAGACTGGACTATTCTAGTTCAGAAAAGCGGGAAAACAAGAATTTTTTTTTTCTTTTTTTTTTCACAGAGAATGGAGAAAAGATACAGTAACAAACAGTAAATGCTATAAAACGGCTAGCGCACTTTAGTGTGTTAGCGTAACAATTAAATTAAACATAAATTACTTTTAAAGTGCTAACAGTATAAATTCAACACAAGTACAGTAAAAACAATATGCAGAGCTTTTTTTAAGCGAAATGCAGTCGAGATGCAGTAATTTAAGCGAAAGCCAGAAAAATACTTATAAATCCAGGAAAGTCACACTTTCACTCTCTGCTGCTTGTAGAACTCTGCAGGACACCACGAGGAGCTGTGCTGAGTCTAGTACAAGTGAAAAAGCACGCAAAGCGGGCGGGCTTTATAGCAGGGGTTGAAAAGAGCCAGGAATTGACCCAAAATGGCCAATAAACTACAAGTTGCTGGGCTGGAACCAATCCTCTAGGGACAAATAGGTTGCTCAGTGCTCCCTACTCCCACTGGTGAACAAAGAAGCTTCCTCTTATCCAAATAAGGATATGGATAGCACAGGAACTAAGACAAAGCCCAGAGATCAGCAAAATCTGAAGACTGGACTATTCTAGTTCAGAAAAGCGGGAAAACAAGGATTTTTTTTTTTTTTTTCTTTTTTTACAGAGAAAGGAGAAAAAGATACAGTAACAAACAGTAAATGCTATAAAACGGCTAGCGCACTTGAGTGTGTTAGCCTAACAATTAAATTAAAGAAAAAATAACTTTTTAAAGTGCTAACAGTATAAATTCAACACAAGTACAGTAAAACAATATGCATAGGTGTTTTTTAAGCGAAATGCAGTCGAGATGCAGTAATTTAAGCGAAATCCAGAAAAAATACTTATAAATCCAGGAAAGTCACTCTTTCACTCTCTGCTGCTTGTAGAACTCTGCAGGACACCACGAGGAGCTGTGCTGAGTCTTTTACAAGTGAAAAAGCACGCAAAAGCGGGCTTTATAGCAGGGGGTTGAAAAGAGCCTGGAATTGACCCAAAATGGCCAATAAACTACAAGTTGCTGGGCTGGAACCAATCCTCTAGGGACAAATAGGTTGCTCAGTGCTCCCCACTCCCACTGGTGAACAAAGAAGCTTCCTCTTATCCAAATAAGGATATGGATAGCACAGGAACTAAGACCAAGCCCAGAGATCAGCAAAATCTGAAGACTGGACTATTCTAGTTCAGAAAAGCGGGAAAACAAGGATTTTTTTTTTTTTTTTTACAGAGAAAGGAGAAAAAGATACAGTAACAAACAGTAAATGCTATAAAACGGCTAGCGCACTTGAGTGTGTTAGCCTAAGAATTAAATTAAACAAAAAATAACTTTTTAAAGTGCTAACAGTATAAATTCAACACAAGTACAGTAAAAACAATATGCAGAGCTGTTTTTTAAGCGAAATGCAGTCAAGATGCAGTAATTTAAGCAAAAGCCAGAAAAAATACTTATAAATCCAGGAAAGTCACTCTTTCACTCTCTGCTGCTTGTAGAACTCTGCAGGACACCACGAGGAGCTGTGCTGAGTTCAATCCTGGAGTACATTTTCTATTACCCATCCTTAGAGCCAAGTTGAATTTGAATATGGACAGGGATGAGCTTTGTTTTACTTGAATTGATAGTTTGTTCTGGAACAGTGGTAGCCTCTGTGATATATACCCATCATTCAACATAACATATCATGTATATCATACAACATTCAGTTTAGATACCTGGACTGAATATTTCTGATACCATTTGACATGCTGATGTTCAGTAGGTCCATGAGTATTAGGTCGGAGGATGGCTTGTATGCCAGACACAGGTCACCTCTAAACACTCTGCAGGATACTGAGTATAGTGATAAATCTTTGAGGTGGTCCATGCAAGATATATTGTTAGAACTTGTATCCTTTTAGTAAGGTATCTCTGTGTGTATTCCAATTGTTGCATGGGTCAGGACAGATACATTATACAAAATGATTGACCTAATGAGGGCTTTGTAAAGGGGGGCAATAACAGCTCTAGATCTAGTCGCAATCAATTTGTTTTGAACCTGTGCAATATAGAAAGACTTTCTTATGAGTCTGCACACGTTGGCCAAAAGTTAGGTCACTGTACAGCCAAGTTCCCAAATGCCAAACAAGTGGGTCAGTTCTCAAGGGGTTATTGTCAATTTGGTAGTTCCCTGGAGTAGATGACTTCCCAAAGGATAAGATAATGTATTTTATAGAGTTTAGTTTCAATTCATGATTTTGGCACCAGTTGTTGTTTGGGATAAACCTTCCTGCATGATGGTTAAGTTATTTGGGGATTCAATAACTGCTCCTAGCTTGTAGCCATCTCAAACCTAGTCGGCCAAAGCCCTTTGATATTTCATTTTACTTTTGAGATGTATATGCCAAACAGAAAAAGTCTCAGCACCAAACCCTAGGGGACGCATTGGTGACTGGTCTCTTTCTAGAGGTAACTTCCCCTATTTTGATCTCCTGCATCATGTGAGTAAGTGGGCAATCCAGCTAGTAACGTAAGTGTTTGCTCCTAGATTATTCAAACTAAAGATCACCCCAAATAAAAGTATATATATCATAGGTCTTTACATGCCACCAGGTGATAATATTTCAGTACTGGGAAACTTACTACTCTGGGGTTGCAATAACCTCCTTCAAGAAAAACGTATAATGCGTGATCTTAATATAGACTGGTCAGAATGCAATTCCCCACAACCCAAAGCTCATATTAACCTACATGGTTTCTCTCAACTCATTCAATTGCCCACCAGAGTTAATAAATACTCAGACAGAAAGTCCACCCTAGACTGAATGCTAACAAACAGACCAGCCCTTTACCCCCTATCAGGTTACTTACCTGACAGCCTCAGTGATAATTTTCCCACTTATGTAGTTAGAAAGAAAACAATACAAATGAAACAACCCCAATTCTGCTACAAATAAACAATAAAAAGCAACTAACCCTACCAACCCACATAAATCCTCAAACACTGCAACTGGACAACTTTAAAAACCCTTCAACTGCAAGATGCAGTAATTCACTTCAATACTATTTCCTTACCATTCTAGATTCACAAGTACCTATTAGAAATAGATGTGTCAAAGCTAATTATGCCCCTTGGCTAAGTAAAGACACACTAAAGCTTCTCACACTTAGAGATAAAGCTTGGTCTACCTGGAAAACAAACAGATCCCGACTCTCATTCCAATCATATTGAGAACTTAGGAATAAAGCTAAAAAACAGATAAAAACAGATAAAATTAACTATTACACTGAAGTACAATCCAAGCATCACAAAAACCCACAAAAATTTTGGTCCACAATAAATAATATCCTTAACCCAGGGAAATCAGGTACCCCCCGCACACCACCAACAATTCAGAAAATATACCCATAGGTTTATAGGTTCATAGGTTGGTACTAGGCTATCGGCCCTAGGACCTATACAAGCCTAGCCAAAAAATTCCCTGGATATTTCTTCCCACAATATTTACTTCCCTGGACCCCTGTCTAGCAGGGCGACTGACATGATACCCGGGTTGAATTTCCTATCTCACATCCAATCGTCAAGGCTCCTTTTGAAGAGGTCTAAGGAGGCACTCTGCTTGACATGTATGGGCAGTCTATTCCAGAGTATGGGGAGTCTCTGGGTCAGGAACCTATCCCTCCAGCATGTTTTGTTCATTGTGATGACAAGGTTTAGATCCCTGGAGCATGTGGCTCTGAGGGATTGGGATTTCTTTAAGTGGAGCATGTCCAACAGCTCAGGGTTTGACATGGCTTGTATGTTAAGCAGAGATCACCTGTGAGTAGACGATATGCCACAGAGTATAACTGGAGTTTTTTTAGATGGTCAGCATAAGGCATCTGCTTTAGGCCTGTGATTCTTTTAGTGAGGTATTTCTATGGCCTTTCCAGCTGTTGCAGATGTCTTGTGAGGTACATACCAAATGAGGCGTTGTACTCTATAATGGGTCTAATGAGGGATGAGTACAGTGGGACAATGACCTCCTTTTTTCTGGATGAAAAGCCCTTAGTGATGAGGTGTGCCACATAGAAGGATTTCCTGACTGTTGTGGTGATGTGGTTATCGAACGTGAGACCACTGTCCACCTGTGTCCTTAAGTCTCTCATCACACTTTCGGTGAGTAGTGTAATGTCACCTATGTGGTAATTCATGGGTACATGTTTTTTCTCAAAGGGGATAACTATACATTTTGTGGCATTAAGCTTGAGCCCATGGCTCTGGCACCAAGCATCTGTTTCTGTAAGGCCCTTTTGTAGAATATCCACATCATTTGGGGATTCAATAATGGCTCCCAGTTTGCAGTCATCTGCCAGAGTCCTTTAGTGTTGGCCTGTACTTCAGAGAAGTAGATGCCAAAAAAGGCAGTCCCAGGACTGATCCCTGAGGTACTTCACTTGTCACTTGTCTGGAGCTGGATTTGGAGTCGGCTATTTTTACAGTCTGGGTTCTGTCAGTAAGCCAATTGGCAACCCATCAAGTGATGTAGGGATTTATGCCCAGCTTCGTAAGTTTATCTATGATTCCAGAGTGGGTGTTGGTGTCAAAGACCTTGGCGAGGTCCAGATAGGCAGTGTGGAATGCCTTACTTTCATCCACAGCTTTGGAGACTGATTCAAAGAAGTCAATCAGGTTCAGGAGACAAGATCGGCCCTTCACGAACCCAAACTGGGTGGGGTCCAGTGTTTGAAGGTTGCCAATGTCTTTGTTTATAAGTTCTATGATAATGTGTTCCATGCCCTTGCATAACAGGCTCGTCAGACTGATGGGATGGTAGTTCCCGGGTTCCAAGGTGGATCCCCCCTTGTGGAGTGGGATAACTGTAGCTGTGCGACACTCAGTGGGCACGAAGCCTGAGGTGAGGCTATGATTAAACATGACACTTAGGTGAGGTGCTAGTTCATTTTGTAGTTCATGTAGTACACAGCCCAGGATGAAATCTGGTCCCATGGATGCTGTATTCTTAGCCTTGGAGAGTGTGGTTTCTATCTGTGCGGCTGTGATTACCAGAATTTGGCAATCTTTGGTATTGAGATGGGCCCTTTAGGGGGTGAGAGAGGGGGTGAAGTTGGCACTAAATCGATCTGCCAGGATATTGGCAATATCCTTGGGATCAGTATATTTAATGCCATTCTGTTGTAGCTCAGAGCAGATCTGAGTATTGCCATTTAGATTCTTGACATAACTATAGAATGCCTTGTGGCTGTCTTTGGAATCTTTGGCAATTTTAGCTTGGACATAACTAGCTTTGGAGGATTTTATGAGGGATCTCAGCTTCATACTGAGGCTGGTAAGGGGGTTTTTTTGCATCCTGGGATTTTCCTCTTTTCTGCAACAGTTTCTTCCTTCTGTTGTATAGTTTGTTTATGGCAGGGGACCACCAGATTGGCTTCCTTTTTTTGGAGGAGAGCATCTTGGTTCTATTTGGGATGGCACGATTCATGCACAAGTGGATGTGCTCATACAGTGCCTTTGTGTAGGATACAGCAGTCGAACTTTCAACTCCCATCTGAATGGGTGCCATGACGTTTGTCACTTCTGACTTAAGTAGCATGAAGTTGGCTTTGGAGAAGTTTTTTACAGAGGTTTCCTTACTGGGGGTTGGGGGTGGGATGTGGACGTCAAGGGTGATTTGCTTATGGTTAGACCTGACTAACGAGGGGGTAACCACTGGTGTGGAGCATATATCTCCCATGTTGGTAATGACCAAGTCTAGGATATTGGAGCCCCTGGTGGGACAATGGATTAGTTGATCCAGGGCATTGGAATTTATGAATTCCAAGAACCATTGGGAAAAGGTGTTGGTACCCAAGTAGTTTTCCCAGTTAATGGCAGGGTAGTTGAAATCACCAAGTATTAGGGTGTTTGGTTGTATCTTAATATTTTCTAGTATGTTTAGAAAGGTGTAGTGAGAATCTTGGGGCAAGGGCAGCCACGGTGGTACAGTGGTTAGCATTGCTGCCTCACAGCAAGAGGTTCTCTGATTCAATCCTCGGCTGGGGTGCCTTCTGTGCAGAGTCTGCATCACGTGGGTTTCCTCCGGGTACTCCGGTTTCCTCCCACATTCCAAAGACATGCTGCAGGTGGATTGGACACTCTAAATTGGCCCTAGGTGTGAGTGTGTGCGTGTGTGTCTTCTGTGGAAGGTTGGGTGCCGGGCTGGCAACTCAACACCGTAAAACTCCACTGCCAATCATGAGCGGACAAGGTGATCTGCCGTGGCGACCCCTAACCGGGAAAAGCCAAAAGAAGAAGAAGAAGTGAGAATCTTGGGGCATGGTGGGGGATCTGTAGCAAGCTACAATTTGCATTGCAGTCTTACCTAGTGTTAGTTGCACCTGGAGAATTTCAGATGCATTGTGTTGGGCAACTAGCCTGGAGATGTGAATATCCTTGGTGAATATGGACAATCCTCCACCTTTAGTGTTTTGGTCTTGGTTTGGTGGCCGAAAAGTGTGGTAAGAGTTGTAGCCTGGTATTGCAGGGGTGATCTGTGGAGTCTTGAACCAGGTCTAAGTTACTGCACAGATATCGATGTTCTCCATTTTTAGGAGTGCCTCGGGAGAGTGCATTTTGAGATTTAGACTTCTAGCATTGAGTAGCATTACCTTCAGATTTTGCATGCTTGTATCTGTTATGGTGGTGGTTTTGTCCTTTGAACCTTGCCTAAAAAAGGCACTATGGGGGTGGCAAGAGCTTTATTCATTAACCTGAATCCCAGGGGTGACAGGTGCAGACCACCTCTGGCAAAGCATCATGGTTTGTCACTCACATCGTCTCAGGCAGACAGATACTGGATCCCCTTTGAATGACATGAGAAGCTTAGCCAATTGTTGAAGTCAATCATTTAATTAAGTGGTGCCCAGTGACCTGTGGACATGGTGATCTACCACTGGTAAAAATTCTGAAAAAACATTCCCATTCTTATTATTCTCAGATTTAGAAATAATCCAGACTAAAAGCCAGAGTTGTTCAACTTTTTATTCAGCTTAGATAAGATCTTTTATCTTACACTGGACTTCTTCACACATGTGGCTTGTTAAAACATAAGATCTCTTTCCATTCACTATTTTTTATGCAGAGGTAGTAACAAAGTTCCAGTAAGCCAGTCAGAGGTAGATTCTCAGTGTAACTGACTACCGTCCCATCCAATGGTGATTGGGTCATGGGAGTTTAGTGAACTGATGGAAAGGGCCGCCTTCATTTAAATAAAGGTATCCAAGAGGAGGAGTTAAGAATCATCCCTGATTGGTTATTTTGACACCTTTTTGAACAGCAGTGGTGCTAAGGATCAACCGTGATAGTTTATTTGGAAAGGCGTCACAAAAAACCTTCTTACATCCATATTGCAAAAACTACAGTCAATGCCATTAGTTCCTTATCATACCCATAACTCTAGAACAGGGTCAATTTCTAGTTACAGTCAATTTTCTATTTCATCTTCAGTGTCTAAATGTTTACATTAATAATAGCTCACTTACATTGGACAGTGATCTAACTCTAATTTGTTCACTTTAACTATCAAAAGGATCACAGTACAATTAGCACACTTTTATGGGGCACATATCTGGTTTAACTTACAGATATTTGTTAACCATTGTCGCTCAGGTAACTAAAATTAGGCTTATAATTAGTCATTTATTAACTGCAGAAACAGATCTTTTTGTCACCGAAGTATTCAGATTGTGGTACAAGTGGACTGCTTTTTTTATCTTCCTGCCCAGTTTTACCAGAACAAGTGTTAAAATTCACATTGAACATGGATATTGCATATCCTTCTATTCATAGGTTCATAGGTTCATAAGTAGGTACTAGGGTCTCGGCCCAAGGGCCTACTTAAGCCTAGCCAACAAGGTTACCTGTCTAACACCACCCAGGAAAGTTATTTTCCTGTTCCACTGTCGAACAGAGACACAGAAGTGATCCCCGGGGTGTATTTCCTATTTCCCATCCACTCAACAAGATTTTTCTTGAAGAGTGCTAACGAAGAACTTTGCTTGGCATAGATGGGTAGCCTGTTCCAGAGTATGGAAAGTCTCTGGGACAAGAATCTACCCCTCCAGCATATCCTGTTTATTGTGGTGACAAGGTTTAGGTCCCTAGAGCGTGTAGCTCAGAGGGATTAGGATTTCTTTAGGTGTAGCATGTCCAACAGCTCTGGGTTTGACATAGCTTTATATGTTAGGCAGAGATCACCTCGGAGTAGGCGATATGCTATGGAGTAAAGCTGGATTTTTTTGAGACGGTCAGTGTAGGGCATTTGTTTGAGGCCAGTAATCCTCTGTGAGGTACTTCTGTGGCCTTTCCAGACACTCAGTTTAACAAATATTTTACAGAAATCAACCTTGAACTAACTAAAAATCACACATCATCAACTAATAAACCCTCCATCCCCTCTTCTTACTTAACATCCACCTTCTCACTGCAACCAGTTCCAACTGATACCATCAAAAAACTCTTAAAAAAACTAAAACCAACTACACTAGCTGCCGACAATCTATCCACAGAATACTTAAAGCTAATAGCAGATGTCATAGCATACCCTATATCTATACTAATCAACAGATCAGTAGCTGAACACCAAGTCCCTTCTATCTGGAAAACCACGTATATCATTCCCCTTCACAAAGGTGGTCCATCAGCTGAGATAAATAACTACAGACCAATTGCAATATTATCACCTCTCTCAAAAATTCTAGAAAGTTATTTATAAACAGGTAACCGACTACCTACTAAATAGCAAACTTCTAACCAATACCCAACATGGTTTTAGACCATTCCATAGCACAACTACTGCTCTATTGTCTTTTACTAACATCATTAATCTCCACAGGAGCAATAATCACTTTGCATCTTCCATCTTCTTAGACCTGTCAAAAGCTTTTGATATGGCCTCCCATACCCACCTTCTCAGCACCCTCTCAGACCTCCAGTTTTGTAATTCCACCATTGCATGGTTCAAAGATAACCTCACAGGGCATCTCATGGCAACAGACCCTTTCACCCTTATTACCAGTTGAACTTGGAGTCCCCCAAGGCTCCATTCTAGGCCCATTCCTATTCTCTATATTTACTAACAATCTCCACCTTGCACCACTCATGCATCTGTCATCCAATATGCAGACGATTTGACTGTGATATGTTCTGCACCCTCCCTACTAGAACTGCAATCAATTACCCAGAAAACCTTTCAGGAAAAACAGACCTGGCTAACTAATGCTAACTTAATCTTAAATCCCCCCAAAAAACAAACTACTAATATTCTCACCTAACAAAACTCCACCCTACCCTAACACTTTCCACATTACCTCCCATAACAAAACCTGCATAACTCCCTCTCAGCACACAAAACTATTAGGAATTGAAATTGACCATAAACTCAGATTTGATATTCACATATCTCAGACAGTTAAAAAGGTACACAAAAAACTTGGTACCTTACATAGGAACAAACACTTTTTCACTAATAATACCATAATAGCCATTGCCCAAACTCATCTACTCTCCACCTTACTATATGCAGCATCCATTCTTACTAACCTCAAGAAATCTGAATTGCAAAAACTGGAAATCTTCTACAATAAAATAGCAAGATTCCCCACTAATTCTTCAGCTAGAATGCATCACCGTCTTGCACTCAAGCAACTCAGCTGGTTAAAATTTCCACAACTCCTACACTATATACAACTTTCTATGGTCCACAAAATCCTCTCAGAGCCTGATAAAATACCCTCCCTACAAACTCTTCTACAACCTTATGCTACTACAAGATACCACCGATCCTCCAACAAAAACCAAGTACAAACCCATAGCCAAAAATCAAGCAGCTGAGTCCCTCTACTCAAACTATATAGGTAAACTCTGGAACGCTCTACCATCTAATCTTACCTCCACATCATCTCTAACAATATTTAAGCCATCCCTAAAAACTATCAACTTAGCAAATGGATCTGCCCATGCACAACCCCTGACTGATAACTAACTCTCCATCTCCACATGCTCCTCTCCAGTTCGACTACTACTTTATTTCTACTTTACTTCTTATCACAAATCTCAAGCTTGAACTATCCTAGAATTAAAAGAAAGTAAAACACTATTTTTATCCTTCATTGTTAGGACCTTAGTCTTTATGGAACTGTATAAAGTGCATTTATCTAACTGATCAGCATTTTTCTGTTAAGCATCTCTAAAACTCATTATAAATGTTACCATAGTTGTATAGATCTTTGTTTCTTGTCTGTAATGCACTGTTGTATCAGGAGCTTTTCTCCCCGGGCCTCTGCTGAAAAAGGACATGTGTCCAGTCAGACTTTCCCGGTAAACAAAGGTAAGATAAATAAATAAATAAATCTTTTGTACTCCACCTGAATGGGGGATTGTGTCAAAAGGCTTGGCCAGGTCAAGGTAATGTGGTGTGAACTGTTTCAGCTTCATCCATTGCTTTGGTGACAAGAGTAAAGCTTAAATTTGCCCATAATTTTGAGACTTTCACACTTTCTCCTGATTCTTGTCCTAAGAGGTTGAGAGATTAGATCATATGTTTGACTGTCCTTTATTTTGTGCCATATTTTTGGTCTGTTCCTCACAATATGTGTGATTTTCTGGCAAATATATGAGGATTGCAAAACTTAAATGAGGGACACTTGAGTTTCAGACTTCTAGACTTCATATCCTTCAGAAAATGCAGGCTAATGCAAAACCTGTTATTCTAGCAACAAAGCATATAAGAACAATGTTATGTTTAAAATCTGTCCCTGATTCTGGACCTTTGATCTTTATCCTGATCCATTAACCTTTTGGCTTTATCCCTTCTGCTATGTGGTTTTGAAATTTAAATAAGAAGTGTAAGCAAAAGCTGTTTACCACTTTCAAGCTCGACCTGTTGCACTTTTTTATTTAAACAAATAAAAGAAGTGCAACAAAAACTGGGCAACTTGAAAAAAAATAAAATAATAATAATAATAATAAATAACCTTACTGAAGGCTTAAAGTCAGGCAAGTAGCTTTAATAACTTTTTATTAGTAGAATAAAAATCACACTGTATTTTTTATTGTTTTTTTCAATAAATTAATGTTTCTGGCATGACTTTAAAAATCTAACAAAACTGGGGCTGGCTTGCATTAATGAAAAAAAAATGAGTTAAGGCAAGGAAGAAACTGAATTGGCTTCTGAAAACAGTAACGGCAAAGTTATTCCAGTTTCTTGGCTGCAGTAAGTCTTACTTTATCACCATTATCATTATTTTTACTGTGTTACTTCATAAATGACTGCCCAGAATGTACCTGCCACGTCAGCTGAGGTCCACAATCCACAGAAGTGCACTGACATGTTCAACAATATGACAGTTATTACTTATTATTAATTATTAAATAACAGCGAAAACCATAAACTTTAAGAAGTTGGAATGAAGCAACAAAGTATCAGTTGTAAAAATAAGTGCTCTCTTTCCTTTATTGTCAAACACAGAACAAAAGTACTTATTATTTTTTTACAACTGACACTTCATTGTTTCATTCCAACTTCTGATCATTTATAGTAAATAGTGCAAAATACCAGAGCTGGATCATGGTTAAATGGGGACCTAGGCAGGGTAATAGATTGGGCCCCCCAGAGAATCCCCTCCTGCAGCAACTCCCTACTGCTCCAGCAGCAGCCCACTCCTCAGCCACTAGTGTTCCATTACTTGTCTATTTCTCCTCACTTACCATAAAGACTGTTCAAACCTGTCAGCGTGCATATTGTTTTCTTATCTACTTCTACAATTATTACAGATATTGAAATAAAATAGCACAAACAGTGAGCCATTTACTAATCAAACAATATAGTCTTGCAATGAAAACAGACTTAGCATGAGCAGCAAACTTCTCTGTCCTTGAAACTCACATTAATTGAAACGGCATGAAAATCCACATTCATTTTGCATCTGGCCAGTGGAGGACTAAGCTTACCTCTGGGGTGTTTGCAAACCATAGGCTCTTCACACATTTTTAGGGCCATACATACATGCATGCATTCTTTGATTTACCTTCCTGATTGTATTAAATTATATTCCTTGTATAATACAGCACCACTTGTTAGAATGTGTTTTAAATTTGTAGTTTTGAACAGACTTCTAGTAATCAATGAAACAAAATGTATGAAGCAATAATGGCAAAACTACCCATTTCAGAAAATTTTAACCATAAAAGGCCACTCAAACGTCTGTCATTACAATCCACCAATATCAGTAAATATGTGAAATCTCTGCAGAAGTAAAAGTCATTTAAATAATTCCACATTAAAGTGATCTGTAAGTAATGATGAGGTTCCTGCTAGCAAACAACTTTATATTTCATTGTTTCATCTACAAATAAAGTGCCTGTTGCCTTGAAGAATAAATTACCTATGTTACATTAAAAAATGATAAGCTAGTAATATTGCAATAGGGAATGGATAGCAAACTGATAACAGGTACATAATTACTAGGTAACTCCTCCAAAGGAGGATATTCACAAGACTGCAGCATCCACTCCCTTTAAAGTACAACACAGTACAGTGTCAGTGATCCATCTGCATACTGTGGGAATAGAACCCACAGCCTTCTGCATCAAAAGCAAATATGTTACCTGTTGTGCTACTAACAATGCAAACAGATTTGGCATAAGGAACACTACATTTCTCTTCCCCTGAAGCTCTCAGCTCATTGTAAAATCCACTTGACACTCAACTAATTCTCTCAACTTTGCAGGACAAGAAATCTGGAAAAAGCCAAAATGTATTGGGGGAGGGGGACAAAGGCCCAACACCAGTGACACATTTTAAACATTGCTTGTAAAATCTTAAGAAAGTTGCTAGAATAAAGTGTTTTGTTGTTACCATGTGTTTCCTGAAAGACAGGAATACTGAAACTTAAAGGGCTATTATTATTTAATGAATTCAATTCTCACTGATTTGCCAGAAAACCACAAATTTTACCAGGAACAGATCAAATGTATGATCCAAATATTCTGTGAAAATCTAGACAGTTGAGAGCTATGGATTCAACTCCTTGAATCACAAGTGGTGGTATAGGTAGAGAATGTACCAAAGGTACAGGGTTTGAGCCTGAGTAACACTAACCACCAGGTATACCTAATCGAGGCATTACATACCACACACACACACGAAAACTCCTTTCCTTAAAAGCTGGAAAACACAAAACAATAAGAAAACTCTCCTTAAAAGCTGGAAAACACAGAGGAATAAGAAAAGTCCCACATATATGCACACACACACACACACAACAATAAGAAAACATGAACCAGCAAAAATACTCAGGGGCAACAACAAATGTGATGGGGCAACAATAAGAAAACACAAACCAGCAAAATTATCAGCAAAAACACTTGGGCAACAACAAAACTCAAAACTCTTCTTACCTGGAAGCATGACTCTGACAGCAATGGTCAGCAAAAACACTCGGGGCCTGCATATTAGAGCAGAAAACTCCTTAAAAGCTGTACCTGAAACACTTGGGCAACAAGAAATGTGATCATGTACTCGCTCACACACTTACCTCACTCAGTGGAACAGCCAGCTTAAATTCCACTTGTAAGTGTGGACTGTGTTTAAATCCATGTTGGCATGTGACGCATTCATGGGTCCTCCTTAAAGAAGACACTGTCACCATGGAGTTTGCTTTTGCAAATTGTTGAAGCTCATGGCCAGGGTTCATCCTCACCCCCCTGGTAATTACATGTGTTGCTCAGTGTTGGAACAGGCTAGGCATTAATTTTTAGTTTTTTCCTCAAGAGACAAGATGGTCTTGCAGCTGTAAAAGTGTGCATGGAGGGGTGCTCCCGCCTTGCCCTATGGTTCTGGTGCCCTTGGCTCTACTTTAGCTGATGACCTTCCAAACGAGTGCCTTAAAATAGCAGCAGATAGCATTGTTAACCCTCTGTCAAACCTTATAAATAGGTCAGTTCGTTCTCTTGGTGTCAGGAAAAAGTCACACATTATCCCTCTGCATAAAGGATGAAATTCAACAGATGTTACTTTAGACTTGTAGCAATCTTATCACCCTTCTCTAAGATACTTGAAAATGTATTCAAAAACAACTGCTAAACTATCACCTGCAGAAAGAACTCCTATCCCCCACATAACATGGCTTCTATCTTTCTTATAGTACTAACACTGCACTTCTAACCTATACAGAAAAAAAGTCAAACTATTAATTTTTCCCCAAATACCTCTTCCATAAATAAAATTTAAAATCCTCTTTCTTGATAATATAACTATTGAAGTCACTTGTCATAGCAAATTGTTAGGGATGATAGTGGATAATAATCTTAAGTTCAACCTGTGTATACAAAATTGCATAAGAAAAACTCATCAAAACTAGGGGTGCTTTACAGAGCCAAAAAAATTATTATCTTCACAACTACCCCATCAACTAACATATATACTATTTACTCCCTAAAAAATTATCCAGAATCCATCTGCTTGTCCAGCATTAAATAACATTCTACACAACTATGTTCCCAGTCATTACAGTTCAGAGACCAAAATCTCCTGTCTGTCTATAAACTTATCATATTTGCTGGGCATTATCTGTACTCGTGCCACATTACTAACTTGTTATCTCTATCAGTCAAGTCTATACCCTCCCTCCTATACCCTCCCTCCAGTCCTTCAAAACCATTCTGAAAGACTTCCTAGCCAAAAGCTGGTACTGTTTTTGCTCAACACCAGGATAAACCATATCCCTGAATGGAAACAAATACCTATTTATACCTTATATCACCTTATTCTCCATTATTCACTCACTTTCTTATTTTTATCATTTTTTCTCCCTTGGATTTCTCTCTAAATATAACACATGCCTGCTTTTCTCTCAATTTATATTGCAATTCCTGTTTTTATTATATTAACTTACTTTTAATTTCTTTATAAACTGACTAAAATTTCTCTAAGTATTAAATCATTGTCATATAACCTCTAACTGTTCCTAACCAATGCTTTCATATTATGTTTAATTTGGCATAATTATTTAAAGTATATTTGTTTATAATTTTTAAGACTTACAATGTTTTGTAATACTTTGGAGCTTTTCTCCCTGGACCTCCACTGAAAATGGACTCCTACCCAGTTTATATATATAAATCCAACAATAAAATCCCAACCAATAAATAATATTGGACAGAGAAAATACATGAAATTGCATCATATACTGTCAAATTCAAACAGAATAAGCAAATATATAAAACAAATACTAGTAAATAACTAATATTCATCTTATTTCTGATGAAGTTCGATGTGAAATATTTTGCAAACGAAAGAGCTCAAATTCTAGTTACGTCTTTAGTGATCGCTTATTAAAGCTGTTTGTCTTATTCTGAACATAGTTCTTCCATTTCTCAGAAGGTATTTTTTATTGTATTTCATTTCGTATTACCAGCTTTGGATAGTGGTTTAGTTTTTTAATATTCATCTTTGTAAAGCTTTTAGTTTTAAAACAGGCATAACTGAAATATGTTCATGTAACCCTAGCTGTACATAAGAATTGAAATAAATCTGCCAGTATAACTCCCTTTTTTCTAAAACTACTGACCATGGTGCCCCTTAAGATATATGAGGTTTATCAATGACCATAAACTTAAAGGTAGGCCCAATATTTTCCTTCACATGCTTAAACAGGGCATTTGTTGTCTTCTGCTTTTCTATATCATACAAATGTTCGTAAATACGTTGGCATAATTTTCTCTCCGTCTTCCCTATATAGACGCATGGGCATACTTGTCAAAGGCAATATAAATTAAATCTGAACTTTCACAATTATATTTACCCTTTACAAAAAAGGTATGCCCATTTATTTTACAATTTGTGCCCATCTGTATGTATTTGCAATAACTACACATATCGCATTTGTTCATAAAAGGACATGGGTTATCCAGTTTAACCTGTGATTCAAATAAGTTCTTAAAATTTTTATTTCTGCGATACACAATAGATGTTTTTTCCCTCCTCTTTTTGGTCCCATGTCATTATCCTCACTCACAATTTTCCAATTTTTATATAAAATCCATTTCAAACCCTTACTCTGCACATTAAAGTTAGTAATAAGAGCATGTGCATAAAATGATGTATGCAATTTTTAAACATTATTGACACTGGGCTCAATACCAGTCATATCTACATTATTGTTATGCTGGCTCAATATTGGTTTAAAATATCCCAAATTATGCTTGTTTGTAACTTCAGATAGGTTGTACAGGGTAGCCTCTCAAAATAAATGTTCCCCTTAATGTGGTACATTCCTCCTCAGACTGACCATCTAATGTAGTCATGCGAGCTGCTCTCACAACTTGACCCTTTATAACTTTTTTTGGGAAATGGGTGAGAGCTTGAAAAATGAAGTAGTGAGTTAGAATATGTAGGTTTACAAAAAATACTAGATGTGCACATATTATAGGCTTGTTTTTTTTACCAAATGTACATCCAGATATGTTATACTATCAGCATTCTGGTTAAAACTAAATCTTAAAAAACTGGTGTCAGTGTTTATATAGTCAATAAATTCAATTAAACTTTCAGATTCAGCACTGCATAAAATAAAAATGTCATGCAGGTATCACAGATATAATCGACAAAACTTAAATAATGCACTATTAAATACATGCGTGTGAAGGAAACTTTGGGGCATACCTTTAAGTTTATGGTAATTGATAAACCTCATATATCAGAACGGGGAGGGACCATGGTGAGTAATTTTAGGAAAAAAGGGAGCTATACTGGCAGATTTATTGGAATTCTATTAGGTATGGCCAGGATTAAATGAACATATTTCAATCATACCTGTTTTAAAACTAAAAGCTTTACATAGATGAATATTAGTTATTTACTGGTATTTTTTTTACATGTTTGCTTATTCTGTTTGAATTTCACAGTATATGATGCAATTTCATATATTTTTCTCTGTCCGATATTATTTATTGGTTGGGATTTTATTGTTGGATTTATATATATATATATATATATATATATATATATATATATATATATATATATATATATATCATCATTCTCTTTCAGCTTTTCCCGTTAGGGGTTGCCACAGCTGATCATCTCTTTCCATTTCTTCCTATCCTCTGCATCTTTCTCTGCCACACCAACCGCGTGCATGTCCTCTCTCACCACGTCCATAAACCTTATCTTAGGCCTTCCTCTATTCCTCTTACCTGGCAGCTCCATCCTTAGCATCTTTTTCCCAATATTCCCATCATCCCTCCTCAGCACATGTCCAGACCAATGCAATCTCGTCTCTCTTGCTTTGTCTCCAAACTGTCCAACATGAGCTGACCCTCTAATATACTGATTCCTAATCCTATCCATCCTAGTCACACCGAGTGCAAATCTTAACATCTTTAACTCTGCCACATCCAGCTCTGACTCCTGCCTTTTTGTCAGTGCCACTGTCTCCAACCCATATAACATAGCTGGTCTCACTACCCTCTTGTAGACCTTCCCTTTCACTCTTACTGGTACCCGTCTGTCACAAATCACTCCTGACACTCTTCTCCACCCATTCCACCCTGCCTGTACTCTCTTCTTCACCTCTCTTCCACATTCACCATTACTCTGAACTGCTGATCCCAAGTACTTAAACTCGTCTACCTTTACCAACTCTACTCCCTGCATCCTCACCATTCCTCTACCCTCCCTCTCATTTACACACATATATTCTGTCTTAGCCCTGCTGACATTCATTCCTCTGCTCTCTAGAGCATATCTCCACCTCTCCAGAGTCTCCTCAACCTGATTCCTACTCTCACTACAGATCATAATGTCATCTGCAAACATCATAGTCCACGGGGCCTCCTATCTGATCTCATCTGTCAACCTGTCCATCACCACTGCAAATAAGAAAGGACTCAGAGCTGATCCTAGATGTAATCCCACCTCCACCTTAAACGGATCTGTCACTCCCACTGCAGTCCTCACCACTGTCACACTACCCTCGTACATATCCTGTACCACTCTTACGTACTTCTCTGCCACTCCCGACTTCCTCATACAATACCACAACTCTTCTCTAGGCACCCTGTCATATGCTTTCTCCAAGTCTACAAAGACACAATGCAACTCCTTCTGACCTTCTCTGTATTTCTCCAACAACACTCTCAGAGCAAACATTGCATCTGTAGTGCTCTTTCCTGGCATGAAACCATACTGCTGATCACTAATCATCACCTCCCTTCTTAACCTTGCTTCCACTACTCTTTCCCATAACTTCAAGCTGTGACTAATCAGTTTTATCCCTCTGTAGTTACTGCAGCTTTGCACATCACCCTTATTCTTAAAGGTAGGTACCAAAACACTTTCTCACTCCTCAGGCATCCTCTGACTTTCCAAAATTTCATTAAACAATCTAGTTAAAAATTCCACTGCCATTTCTCCTAAGCACCTCCATGCTTCCATTGGTATGTCATCTGGGCCAACAGCCTTTCCATTCTTCATCCTCTTCATAGCTGTCCGTACTTCCTCCTTGCTAATCTATTTCACTTCCTGATTCACTATCCCCACATCATCCAACCTTCTCTCTCTTTCATTCTCTTCATTCATCAGCCTCTCAAAATACTCCTTCCATCTACTCAACACACTCCCCTCTCTTGTGAGTACCTTTCCCTCACTATCCTTTATCACCCTTACTTGCTGCACATCTTTCCCAGCTCTGACCCTCTGTCTAGCCAATCGGTACAGGTCCTTTTCTCCCTCTTTAGTGTCCAATCTCTTGTACAACTCTCCATATGCCTTAGTCTTAGCTTTCATCACCTCTCTCTTTGCCATGCGCCTCATCTCCTTATACTCATGTCTACTTTCTTCATCTCTTTGACAATCCCACTTCTTCTTCGCCAGCCTCTTCCTCTGTATACTCTCCTGTACTTCCTCATTCCACCACCAGGTCTCCTTGTCCTCCTTCCTCTGTCCAGATGTCACACCAAGCACCTTTCTAGCAGTCACCCTTACTAGTTCTGCTGTAGTTACCCAGCTATTCGGTAACTCTCCACTGCCTCCCAGTGCCTGTCTTAACTCTTCCCTAAACTCCACTTCACAGTCACCCTTTTTTAACTTCCACCATTTAATCCTTGGCACAGCTTTTATACACACACACACACACACACACACACGCACGCACACACACACACACACACACACACACACACACATATATATATATATATATATATATATATATATATATATATATATTTTTTTTTTTTTTTTTACATGATACATGCATTTTAGTGTGTGGTAATACATATTTATTTAGTGGATCTTAGTAAATAATAATATATGTGTTTTAATAGGGATATGGTACTTTAAAACCTTTTGTAATTTGCCTTAATTAGATGAATCATGTGATTAGGAATGTTTATTTAAGTTATTACATTTTGTAATTGGTATCTGATGAAATGTTACTAAGTTAAGATGAAAGCACTCATCATTAAGGGTTTGTGGATGCTTTGCAGCGTGTGGTTTCCTTTGTGTTCCGCTAGTTTGTTTTTTACTGGTGTTTTGCTAGCATCACAGATAGTACTAACATGGACAGTACCAACACGGGCAACATTCATCATGTGATTTGCCACGGCCTGCACTAAACCAAGTATGTATCACCTCATGAAGGTGGGATCAGAAGAGTTGGTTGGTTGTGGTTGCAGAGGCAAGTCTATATCAAGACTTATTGCATGTATTTCCTGATTATTGACTGATGTAATTGACTGCAATTGAAGAGAAGCATGAGCTTGTCTGAAAGATAAACCTGTTTGGAAACTATCTGTTTTTCTTTTTCTGCCACTCCATTGCCATGCTGGGATCTTCCTCCCCTCACCCCTATCAAAACACCCTATATACTCCTCTGAGCCCACAATTTCTCTTGGATGGTTGAACACATGGTCTATTACAGATCTGCTGATGTCACTGGGAGTTTTTAACAACTGACTCTCCACCCTCATGCCTGACATACAATGCATCACTTTACCTGGCATGCTCATTTTACGGTGTGCATATATCTGACCAAGGATATCTCCCTTAATGTAGTCATGATTTTAATTCATTTTCTTTTTAACTACCTATTTTCAACTGATAAGTGGTATAGTGTTGTCAATGAAAACACCTAACCCCCACAAGGATGGGTAGCAAGACCTTTACTTATCCTCCGTCCACAGCAGGCCTTCTGGACTCTTGTTTTATTACTCAATCTCAGATCCCTGGTACTGCACACAGACACCAATGGGCAGACCACAGATACATGGAAAGTTATTATTATTTGTTGCTAGCAAAAGATCATAGATGGGTGAACCCTTCATCTCTTCTTCTGGAAAATGGATATTTTTATAATGTAATCTATTTAGTGTGTAGTTGCCAGTCATAGATTGTAGGTTTGCCAGCCTGAGACAGTCCACTATATTACATTTACCTATAAGGTGAAACATCTTGAAAAACATTTTTTGTAACAGTTTTGAGGACTAAGGCCAAAACTGATATGGTCACGGTAGTAGGTGTGAGTCAAGTAAAACTGTTAACTAACCCTGAGGAATCAGGATGGTGCCATGGCTCAAGTTTCAGGTAGGCCGCAGTGTTGAGTAACCATGACTCAAATAAAATACTAAAAAAAAAAATCCAGTCCTAAACAAAGGATAAAAGAATAGATGTGTCAGTACATACTAATCAGTGGACTGGAAAGTATTTCTTCTTATGAACGGATAAATTTGATGAGGCAATGCAGAGGTTCAAGACTCACAGAAATGTTATTGATATCAGTTAAAAATGTCATTGCTTCTCTGTTTATTGCATCATTCATCTCAGAAGACAGAAACGACAAGAGGAACAATGAAGCTGTCGCACGGAAAAGAACAAGATGAGGGAGACCAGAATATAAATCAGGGTTCCACTCAAATGTGGTTATTAGAGCAGAGGACATAGGTATTTATTGTGATATTTTTTAATTGTTTCATACATTTCATTTCCCACATTGACGTTACTCATCATGTTTCCTCTACAAATCTCACATTCCAGTCACATTCCTTCATTTTATTTATGTCTGAACTGCGTTCTCATATATCTAGCATGGAGTCAAGTTATTTCCTTTCATTTCCTCAAACACTAATCTCTACAGTCATGCTTTTCTGCACATATTGCCTGCAGATAATTACTTTTCAACATTCTTGCTTGAAATGTACTCTATTAGTTTTAAGCTGTTGGATGTTTTCTTTATTAGTGTTGTAAAACACTTTCTGGAAAATTTAGAATTACAATTTTCTCCATTAAAAAAAAACAAACAAAAAAAAAAAAACAATTGCTGTTTGCTGACAAAAGTATAAGGCAAAATATTTGGGAAAGGAGTAGTACTTGTGGGTAGCAGCTATTAAGACTTGCTAGGTGCATGGCTGAGAAATGAAGAAATAGCTCCAGTTGGATTTTACTCATTGAAAAAACACAGCAGTCAATGTTAAGAGTAAACATGCACTCATAGCTATGGTGGTTTGCAGCAGCCGTGATTTAAATTATCTACTTTTTTTTTTTACTTAGTACTGTCTTTCCAAAAGTAAAGATTTAACTTTGTTTATGCCATGAATGGAAGGTGATTTTAAGCAGAGAATGCAAAATATCCTTTTGTCAAGCAAAAGCACCTATACATTTTAGATGTGAAAAATGAATTCCTACCATACGTCAGTGAAACTCTACTTGGGATATAACCTATTAGAGAGTTTTTTTTAAACAATGGCCAAAAATATATCTGCAACTTTAATTTGGTGGACACACACACACACACACACACATATATATATATATATATATATATATATATATATATATATATATATATATATATATATATATATATATATATATATATATATATATATATATAGAAACATATTATGTCATCATTATATCATTATTGTAATCTGGCAATCTAATAGAAGGCTTTTTAAAATTCTATACAATCAATCTGCCTGCCTCCATAGTTGGGTTCTAATTTCTGTTATTTGTAAGACATCTAATTGATTTATCACTGATTAAATAAAGCTTAAATTAAGCTGAAACAAATTTAGCAATGACAAGTCTAGGGGGAAAAAGCTGCTGAATTCACAGACTCAGAATACACATTAGTTTTGAAAATAATAGTTCTTAAATCATATACTTTCAAGTGGTGTGTTTCAGAAATGTCATCCTTCCCTTATGAAAATGCAGCACAACAAAAGAAAAAATCTTGAGTTTTACTTAAACGTAAGCATCCCCCCCTCCGTTCTGAACTTGGTGTATTCAGGGGTTGTGAGGGAATTAGGCAATGTGCTAAGTTGTCAAACGTACTTTTGGCAAACATGAATTGATCAAAGTACATTGTCTGAAACTACATTCACTGACAGTGGAGTTTGCTTATTTCTCCCCTGTTGTGCAATCTCGGAGTTGGTATAGATATGTTCAGGGGATGTGGGAGTTGTCTCTCCACATGGGGGTGTGGGGAGGCTTGCGCCCCTGCAGAAAGATATTTTTGTTTGCTTTATTGCCCCATACACTGTGTACATTCAGAAGGATATTTTTGCTTGCTTTATTGCCCCATACACTGTGTACATTCAGAAGGATATTTTTGTTTGCTTTATTGCCCCATACACTGTGTACATTCAGAAGGATATTTTTGTTTGCTTTATTGCCCCATACGCTGTGTACATTCAGAAGGATATTTTTGTTTGCTTTATTGCCCTATACGCTGTGTACATTCAGAAGGATATTTTTGTTTGCTTTATTGCCCCATACACTGTGTACATTCAGAAGGATATCTGTGTTTGCTTTATTGCCCCATACACTGTGTACATTCAGAAGGATATTTTTGTTTGCTTTATTGCCCCATACACTGTGTACATTCAGAGGGATATTTTTGTTTGCTTTATTGCCCCATACACTGTGTACATTCAGAAGGATATTTTTGTTTGCTTTATTGCCCCATACACTGTGTACATTCAGAAGGATATTTTTGTTTGCTTTATTGCCCCATACACTGTGTACTTTCAGAAGGATATTTTTGTTTGCTTTATTGCCCCATACACTGTGTACATTCAGAAGGATATTTTTGTTTGCTTTATTGCCCCATACACTGTGTACATTCAGAAGGATATTTTTGTTTGCTATATTGCCCCATACACTGTGTACATTCAGAAGGATATTTTTGTTTGCTTTATTGCCCCATACACTGTGTACATTCAGAAGGATATTTTTGTTTGCTTTATTGCCCCATACACTGTGCACATTCAGAAGGATATTTTTGTTTGCTTTATTGCCCCATACACTGTGTACATTCAGAAGGATATCTTTGTTTGCTTTATTGCCCCATACACTGTGTACATTCAGAAGGATATTTTTGTTTGCTTTATTGCCCCATACTTTATAACTATCACACTTATCATTCTTTAACATTTGTGAACAATGTATTAACTCAGGCAACTAGGACAGCTATAGAGCAGCAAGCATTTGGCAAATGGTGAAGCAAGTCTTCATTGTTAGACATCGGCATGTTTCATGGTAGATTGTAGAAAGTCTAAATAAAAATTGTGACCTACCCATTTTGGCAATATTTCCGTGAAGCATAAGAATAAACAAAGTGTATTTAAAATATCAGTTTTGTCAGTATTTCTGTGAGGTATAAGACAATTCAAACTGATAATAGTCAATAAATTCAACAAATTAAATTATTTCATTGAATGTGTTGAACCAGAAGTAGTTATTTCCTTGGTGTGTGTGTGTGTGTGTGTGTGTGTGTGTGTGTGTGTGTGTGTGTGTGTGTGTGTGTGTGTGTGTGTGTAGTATGGAGAGGGGAATGTATTTCATTATTTATTTTACTACTGGTGTACTGTGTAGTTTAGATTTTTTATGCATAGGGTAGATCTGGTTTAGGATTTAGGAAAGACTACGTCTAAGGGTCAGTTGCATCTAAACATAAGACAGAACATGTGGTATCAGAGTATAAAAAAACTGCTATTTAATGCCAGCTTTCTGCTCTGAGTGAGCTAGATGCCTAGAAGCCAGAGTTCCATAGCAAACCTGGCAGTGCTTAACCTCAGATATGGCTGTATTTTACTGTTTTTGCACATTTTTGTGCACTCATTACATGGAAGCAGTATGCTGCAGTTGTAGCTGCAACTATGCATTAATCAGCTAGTGAACAACAGGCTCATGTCGAGCTATTTGACAAATGTTCCATGTCTGCATGAGAGTCTCTTCGCTGGTATTAAAGTGAGCTACTGTAGCAAAGTCTTTAAACCCTAATTTAAGGATATTTCATTTTAAAAGAAAGGCATGCAAAAGTAATAGTTGATATCCCATGCATTGAGCCTTTCTAAAAAACAAAATGATCCACTTTGTACTTTTTGGTTTATGATAATAGGCTTCCATTACATATTGATCTGCATATGTTGCCATTTATTTGCAAATAGATTATATTATGTTATACATAGGTTCATAGGTTCATAGGTTCATACTAGGCTATCTGCCCGAGGGCATTTACAAGCCTAGCCCATCGTTTTGTGGCTTACGCCACCCCTTTAGTATGGGGAACTATACCCATTATTTTGCTGTGCCTCTGTCGAGCAGTGACACTGAGGTAATCCCTGGGGTATATCTGCGATCTCCCATCCATTGGTCAAGATTTCTCTTGAACAAGGCCAGCGAGGTGCTCTGCCTCACATGTACCGGGATTTTGTTCCACAGCATAGGGAGTCTTTGGGTGATGAATCTATCCCTCCAGCATGTCCTATTAATAGCCGTGTCAAGGTTTAAGTCTCCCGCCCTTGTGGCTCTGATGGATCTAGATTTTTTTGAGGTGAAGCATATTCATCAAATCTGGGTTTGACATGGCCTTGTATGTTAGGCAAAGGTCACCTCTGAGCAAGCGGTGGCGACTGAATAGAGCTGGAGTTCTTTCAGTCGGGCAGCATAGGACAGATTTTTGAGACCCTTTATCCTCTTGGTGAGGAACTTTTGTGGCCTCTCCAGCTGCTGCAAGTGTCGGGTCAGATACATTCCGAATGGGGCATTGTACTCAATCATTGGTCTGATGAGTGATGAGTAAAGGGAGACTATGACCTCCCTTGATCTAGATGAGAATCCCTTCATGATAAGGTGGGCAATGTAGAAGGTCTTCCTAACTACTTTAGCTACATGGGTGTCGAATGACAGACTACTATCAACCTGGGTCCCCAGGTCCCTGATAACTTCTTCTGTGCTCAGTGGATTGCCACCTATTTGGTAGCTAGGGGTAACCTTGTTTTTCCCGAAGGGTATGACTATGCATTTTTTGGCATTTAACTTTAGGCCATGGCTCTGGCACCAGTTATCCATTTCTGTGAGACCCTTCTGAAGGATATCTGTGTCAGATGTGTTTTCTACTATGGCCCAGTTTGCAGTCATCTGCAAACTTTGTCAGCCATAACCCTCCTGTGTTTGCTTGTACTTGGAAAAGTAGATGCCAAACAAGAGTGGGCCCAGGACTGAGCCCTGTGGGACACCACTTGTGACAGGCTTTGAGTCTGACATGGCGCCAGCAACTCTGACCCTGTGGGTTCTGTCTCTCAGCCAGTTTGCAACCCATCTTGTGATGTATGGGTTGACATTTAAGCTGATGAGTTTTTCAATGATACCCGAGTGGGGTATTGTATCGAAGGCCTTAGCCAGATCGAGGTAGGCTGTATGGACTGCCTTTCCCTCATCAATGGCTTTGGTGACTGTTTCGAAAAAGTCAACCAAGTTTAGAAGGCATGATCTTCCTTTGACAAAGCCAAACTGGGTTGGATCCAAAGTCTGCAAATTCCCTATGTCTTTATTTATGAGGTCCATTATGATCCTCTCCATGGCTTTGCAGATAAGACTTGTCAAGCTGATGGGCCGGTAATTTCCAGGGTCGGTGGAGGCACCGCCTTTGTGAAGTGGTACCACAGTTGCAGTGCGCCACTCCCTGGGTACGTATCCAGAGGTAAGACTTTGATTAAACAGCTGTCCTAGCTGTGGGTTTAATTCCTCATTGAGTTCATGGAGCACACAGCCGGGGACACCATCAGATCCCATGGATGCTGTGTTTTTTGCTTTGGAGAGAGCAGTTCTCACTTGGGTGCTGGAGATGTTTGGGGGGCTGCAATCGTTTGGTATAGATATCTCTCCTTTTGGGTGGGAGGGGAGAAGTTTGCACTGAACCTGTCAGCCAGTATGTTGGCAATGTCTGTAGGATCAGTAATCTTCACATCATTTTGAACTAGCTCTGAGCATATCTGGGAGTTTCCTCCCAGGTTTCTAACATAGCTAAAGAAGGCCTTATGATTGTCTTTTGAGTCTTTAGCTATTTTTCTCTCGAAATTTGCTTTGGATGATTTTATGAGAGCTCTTAGTTTTTTACTTATAGTGATCAAGGGTGTCTTACCTTTTAAGGATTTTGCTCTATCTTGTAGTAGCTTCCTCCTTTTGTTGTAGAGTTTGTTTATGGCTGGGGTCCACCAGAATGGACGCTTGCCTTTGGTACAAAGAGTCTTTGTTTTGCTTGCGATTGCCTTATCCATGCAGTCCTGCAGGTGCTGGTAGAAGGCATTTGTAAGTGATTCAGCGGCTTAAGTACTGTTTTCCGCCGGCTCGGGGGCCTTAAAGGAGACCACACTAGTCTTTAGAAGTGTGAAGTCGGCTTTTGAGAAGTTTTTTACTGTGGTCTTTTTTATTTCAGGTGGGGGTGGGATGAGGACCTCCAGCGAGATTAGTTTGTGATCTGATCTCACCAGTGAGGGGTACACCTCCGGTGTTGAACATTGTGCTCCCATGTTCATGATGATGAGATCAAGTATGTTATCTCCTCTTGTGGGGATGGTGACTAGTTGTTCCATGGCATTTGAGTTTATGAATTCCAGGAACTTTTGGGCTAGGGTGTTTGGGCTTGAGTAGTGTTCCCAGTCTATATTAGGGTAATTGAAGTCACCTAGTATGATGGTGTTTGGTGATACATTTATCCCCTCTAGTGTTGTCAGGAAGGCCATGTGAGGTTCCTGAGTTTGTGAGGGTGGCCTGTAACATGCTACAATTTGCAGAGCAGTCTTGCCTATGGTTAATTGCACCTGGATGGTCTCCGATGCATCGTGCGTTGCCACCAGTCTTGAGGTGTGGGTGTCCTTGATGAATATGGATACCCCCCCTCCTTTCTTGGTATTGTCCGGATTTTGTGGACGGAACGCATGATATGAGGTAAAACCTGATAGTGCTGGGGTGCTCTCAGGAGCCTTGAACCAGGTTTCTGTCACAGCACAGACATCGATGTTCTCCATACTGAGAAGGGCCTCGAGTGCGTGCATTTTGAGATTTAGACTTCTGGCATTGAGCAGCATTACCCTTAATTTTTTCCTTTTTGTGTTCTAGGGTGGTAGGTTTAGAATTTGAGCCTTGCCTAAAAAGGCACTATGGGGTGGCAAGAGCCTTTGCCAATATCCGAATCCCAGGGTGACAGGTGCAAGCCGTCCCTTGCGAAGCAGCGTGGCTTGTCCAGCATGTCATCCCAGGCAGACAGACACTGGATCCCCTTTGAATGACACCAGTGTTTAAGCCAATTGTTAAAGCTGATCATCTTATCTCTGTATTGTGGCATCATTCTTGGTGAAGGTAGGATACTGCTCAAGGTCAGGGTCATACCTGCCTGGGCTACATAATCAGAGAGCTCCTCAATGTCTCTTTTCATGTAGTCCAAGGAGGTACGTCTCAGGTCGTTTACACCAGCGTGAACAATGACTGAGTCATATTTGTACCTGCTGTTGAGAGACCTGAGTGCTTGCATTATGTGGCGGATTCTAGCGCCCGACAGGCAGCTTACTGTGACCTTTTCCTTACTCAGTCTGGTGAGTGGGACGTCAGTGTGTCTGACTATGGAGTCACCAATGACTAGTGTGTCTGGCATTGTGTTTGGCCTTAAGGGCTGTGACTGTTTGACACTCTGACTGTGAGGTCTATGTGTTGCAGGTGTTGTGTTCTGAGGTGGTGGTTGTTTGGGTGTCTGCTTTGGTGGCCTCTGCTGTTTTGGTAGATTTTTGATCAGAGCCTCCGTGTATGTCTTTGTGTGTTTATGTGTATGATTTGAGGTTGTGATGGTACTATGTGAGACTGGGTCTATAGTGTGTGTGGTAACCATCTCCTCCTGACTGGTCTTGCCAGTCCTATGTTGAGAGAGCTCAGCCTCCAGTTTGGTCGTATAGTTGCATCTCTCGCATGTATTTGTGTTTTGTGGGAGGAGGAGAGGGTTGTCTGTGTACATGAGGCAATTGTAACATTGCCTCAATATTCCCAGGTTCACCAGCTGAGCAGGAGAGGACACTAGCAACTGATCCCTCGACATGCTAGAAGGAATAGACAAAAACTTTAAAAAGATTCCGGGGGACGTGGGTGACCGAGAAATGGGGGTTGCCTTTTGGGGTACTATCTATGACAAGAGTGCCGTATCAAGGTAATAAGTACTGTAGGAGCAAGTGCTACGTTTAACAGATAGAGAATAGTCTACTTGGAGTCAAGTAGAGATGATCTTTTTAATTATAGGATACGCTGATTAGATCAGTAGTATAGTTCGAGGAAGGTAGTTTTAAGGGAAAATTTGAAGAGTGGACTTTAGGTAGCCCGAATAGTTTAAACCTGCTTAACCAGCGCTGCCCTAGTGTGCAACAGTGGCAGCTCCGCGCTAAATCGCGCTAAATCGCGCTAATTCGCGCTAAAGCGTGCTTTATAGCAGGGGGCTGGAAAAGACAGGAAATGACCCAAAATGGCCAATAAACTACAAGTTACTGCTTTAAACCACTCCTCTGAGGACAAACAGGCAGCTCAGTACTCCCTACTCCCACTAGTGAGTAAAGAAACTACCCCTTGACCAAACAAGGAAAATGGAGAAAACAGGAACCAAGACAAAGCCCAGGGATCAGCAAAATCTGATCACTGGAACAAACTATTAGAAAAGTATGGAAAACAAGAGTATTTTTTTTTTTTTTCAAGTTTTTTTCAGAAGGTCAGAAAATACAGTAAATGCTGTGTTTTTCGATTAAATGCTATCAAAAGCTAGTACACTTGAGTGTATTAGCCTGTTGTTTAACTTTTAAGCAAAACTTAAACAAGCAAGTGCAATAAACAATTCAAGCTATTAAAAACAGTAAAAATAGGTAATAGCAGAATAAAACAGACAGAAATAGCAATCGAAAGGCTTAAAAAGTCGAAAATGCAGAAAAAATACTTAAAATCTGGAAAGTTTGTCTTTTCTGGTCTCTGCTGCTCTAGGAACTCTGCTGGACACCACGAGGAGCTGTGCTGAGTTCTCTATAGCCAGAAAAGCCCGCCAAAGCGTGCTTTATAGCAGGGGGCTGGAAAAGACAGGAAATGACCCAAAATGGCCAATAAACTACAAGTTACTGCTTTAAACCACTCCTCTGAGGACAAACAGGCAGCTCAGTACTCCCTACTCCCACTAGTGAGTAAAGAAACTACCCAGTTAATGCTACATAGTTAATGCTTACTCAGAGAATCTCCAGAGATTGCTTTACAATTCAGGAAGTGTGGATTAAGTTCATACTGGTTTTACATGACAAAAATGCATGCACATTCACCGGCTTGCTAACTCTCGTGCGCACAAGCTCACTCGCACACACACACACACACACACATGCACGCACGCACGCACACACACACACACACACACACACACACACGCAGATGCTGGATGGTCTTCAGTGAAAGTAATCATGTCTTTAGTAAAAACAATGATGTTCCTCATTCAATGTATTAATCAGAAGAGAAGTAGCTTATTTAAATAACCAGGCATACATATTTCAGAAGGCTGGAGTTGCAGTTTACAATGAAAGCTCATACATAACTGAATGTAAATTATACATTTTAATGACATATAATGATGGAAGGACAGCTTACATTTCCTCTGTGGTCTGCATCATCATCAGACTGAAATCTCTTATTGACATGAAACTTTTTTTCCTGAAATCTTGTACCCTCATGGACTATGTTAAGTTCCATGACTTTTTTTAAATCTTGTACCGTATGCCTCTATCTCTGTCTCCTCACTTGTTATACATGTATTGCCACTTTTAATTTCCTATTCTTAAACTGCCTCATTTTTTATATGTCCTACAGAGATGGGAATATGCAGATTTTCCAGGACTACAAAGTGTATTCCAAACTGTGTTTCAGCAAGTATCAGCTAGTAGGTAATACCTTCCCTGTCTGCACTGGTAGCAGCATCTACCACCCCTTCTTACTGTGGGTATAAAAAGCTGACAAAGCGGTGGTGTACAGGCATAAGTCCTGACTATGACCCAGGCAAACTGAGGATGACTAATTGTAAAGGTGCTTGACAATCTTGACAATGTTGTCAGGGGGGATGGGCAGGCCCATCCTGGGAAGAGAGAGGGGTACAGGCAGCTGCACACACTGCCACTATACTTCATCAGAGGGGTGGTGATGCAATGAGGTGGCTCACCAAGCTACTAATGACTAGTACCCTTCAGAATGGAAGCACACACTAACAAGTAGAGAGCATTGTGCTTCACCCTGCAGATGCACTTTTTATGTTGCTCCACCCATGGGGTGGAAATAGTATATCCAAATGCTATCATTGGTGCGATAAAGGTGAGAGCACACCGCACTCTTATGGCTGCATGAATGAGGTACAACCCCCCCCCCCCCACACACACACACACACACACCGGACAGTTCTTGCCTTAGCTCTGGTTGAAATCCTTAGAACAGAGGGACAAATATCTGCTGTCTGGCTGAGGGAAGGCTTGATGGCTTGCAGGCATGGGTACAAAAATCATCTAAATGAAAGCTGTGATTATACAAATCTCTACATGCTTTACCCCATAAGCCTGAGAGCATGTCATTTTTGCAAGAGCCTAAACTGCTGTTTCTATATAAATGAATCAAAGTAGATGAACCTACAAATACACCTAACTTAATGGCACTGCAACTACAAATAGCCACCAAATGTAAACAGGGTAAACATTTCATTTTTTTTAGGAAGCAGAGCTGTTTCATGGTCAATTGGGGCCCTAGATAGAGTAATGGATCAACTCCCCCAGCCATTTAATGCTCCTTTACTTGGCTATCTCTCCCCAGTTACCATAAAAACTGTTCAAACCTGTCAGTGCGAATACCATTTCTTCTTTACTGCTACAATGATTACAGATATTTGGATTTAATTTAAAACCTTTCAAATTTTATTGCACAAACACTAATAACCATTTGCTAAACAAAATAATGCAGTCTCATAATGAAAATAGACTTAGCATGAGTAATTCTAAACTACTCTGCCCTTGAAACTCACATTCTTTGAAACTGCATTGAAACCAACAATAATTGAAATTACATCTGGCCAGTGGCAGATTAAGTGTAACTTTATGCTGTTTTCAAACCATGGCCCCCTGCATACATTTCTAGGACCATGCATAAATGTATGTTTTCTTTGATTCGCCTTCCTGATAGTATTAAATTATATTCCTTGTTTATTACAGCAACACTTGTTAGAGTGGATTTTAAATGTAGATTTGAACATTTTTTTCCAGGAAGTAGTGAAACAAAATGTATGAACTGATAATGATAAAAGTGTTCTTTCAGAGCATTTCAACCATAAGAGGCCATTCAAACTGCTGTTATTATAATTCACCAATATCAGTCAAATGCAGTGCCTGCTTCCGTTGGAGAATAAATTGCCTATATTACATTAAAAAGACTAGTGCACCAGTGATTTGCAATAGGGAATGGCTGACAAACCAACAACAGGCTCCTAGTTACTAGGCATCTTATCCAATGGACAATACATTCAGGAGTGCAACAGCACCCCACTCCTTTACTATATTGTCAGCAAACAATCTACCTGGTGTGGGCATAGAACCCACAGCCCTCTACACCAAACACAAGTGTGCTACCTGTTACACCAGTGACACTGATTGTAAACAATACCACTATGAAACTATGACTGCCACTGACAGACTGTAACCCTCAGAGATTTTCAAAAAATAATAATAATAAATAAATAAAACTAAAGGAGACCTGCTAGTTAGTGTGGAGGTATAAGGCAGTTGTCTATGAATAATTAAGGCTCAGGGTTTGACTGACTAAAGTTACTTAACTAGATAGTGCCCCCTACCTGGGGCATTACACACACAGAATGGGATGACCCACAGCTTCCTAATGATCTCCTGCTCACTTGCTGTCAGACTTTAGTAGCAGAAGAATTATAAAAGAATAGAAGCATTTCTCTCTGCTGCCATCTGTTTGTGCTTCTCAAAATCTCCCATGCATCTGAATGTTGTGAAGAAACATCCACGCATACATTGTGTACATTCATTCCATAGACACATTATGTGCTTGGTTTTCTTCAGTGTTTCAAGTTACTTTATTTCATGAATTTTATGCTGTTGGCGTTACTGGATTTATCATCATTCACAGTTGTTTTATTGCATTAACTCCCCTAAACATGCTTGTTGATTGGCTGCGTTACATTGACTATATAGGGTCTATATTAAATCATTGAATGCTTAGAAAAGCGAACGATGATTTATTGACCTCATGTAAGCAAAAGCTTACAAATGCAAACGCTTAGAACAGCAATTTTTTTTCCAAGGGAAAAAAAAAAATCACTGTTCCAAAAAAAAAAAAAAAAAAAAAAAAAGCACTTAAAACATAACATAAAGTGGGGGGCTGTGCTCCCCACCCCCCTACTTAAATATAACAACTCCAAGATCACACTACAGTGACAAAAACGGCAAAGTAACAGACGCGGCCAAGCGATTTCTTTCCCAGGGAAAGAATTTCCTTATATGCCACTTCGTCATTTTGCCGCTTCGTCTTTTCAAGTTCGACCAAGATGCATTCGAAAGAATGCATCTTCGGCCATCTAATAGGAACCTGACTCTATATATATATATATATATATATATATATATATATATATATATATATATATGTGTGTGTGTGTGTGTGTGTGTGTGTGTGTGTGTGTATGTATTGCTATCACAAAGCACAAAAGCAAAGCAAAATTAATTAGGGAAAATGATTCACTTTAGGAAGACTTTGTAAATACCAGTTCTATTAACTTAGAACTTCTCAAAAAATATCCAATTTTATGGAGCAAAATTTGGAGCCAAAATTTAGGTTGTTCCTATAGATTAAGGACAGTGGAGAGGTACTTATTGCATGTATCCATGCACTTACTGTCTGGGTGGTGACAGAAAATGTTTCATATACCAGACTTCTTACCCAGTTAGCAGATGATAATGATATAAATATTAAATAAATGAACAAATAAATCCTGCTTTTCCTGTCCTATTCCTCCATTGTGGATCTTCTGGATTTGTGATGAAGTTTTTCAGAATTAAAGGAAGGAAAGCACTACATTTAGTATATGCTCATGGTGTGTTGTGCATTTATTTCTTAATTTTTGCTTTCATTGCCTTTTCCATAGCATGTTATTTGGTATTTCTGCTTTCATATGTTAAATGCAGACTGTCACATTCTTCTAATGGTGATGGGGCACTGGGTAATATAAATGCTGCTGCTTATATCAAGCTTTGTTACCTCTGATGTAAATGCAGACCTGTAAGATGTCTGCCAAACTTTTATGTGGGTATGATCTAGTAATATTGTATATGTGGAAATATCCTGCACAGGCAGTGGTAACTACAGCACATAACTTTCATAGTGTAGCTCAGAGTGCATATGTTCCTTTAAGAGCTATTCCAGTCAGTGGGGAAGTGCATATACTGTAAGTACTGAGCACATGCAAGCAAGAGTGCCATTTTGTAGGGAGCAGCTGAGGTGCAAAGCATGCATGTGTGTAGTAGTCAGTCAGTTAGTTTGTTTAGTTTAATGTTACCATTCTCCATCCTGATGCGTTTGTGTGTAATAAACTACTTAAATGAACACCCAGCCTCATTGTCGTATTTTCTACACAGGATGAGCAACATGGTGTGAGAATGGGATGCAGAGTAAAATTTCTTCTTCAAGACCACTCGCAAACAGGTCAGAAAGACAAATACATGTACTAAAACCCACTTAAATGATTTTACTCAACAAATATAAAATAAAGCATTAAAACCATTCAAAATGACTTGCTAATTAAACAAAATGTTTGAAATTATGTTATACTGATACAAATACTCAAAAAGCTTAGAAAAATGCTTCTGAATTGCATAAAATGTATAAAAAAGAGAAAACAATCATATTTATTTGCTGTGAGCTTCTTTTTCATATTAACTAAAGCTATTTAGGATACCCATACAGTTATTTCACAGAAAATGGTAATTTCAAAGAGTTCATGGTACAATTGAATGTTTTTTTCTGGTACCTGGTATGTGCTTATACACAATTACAAGGGAATTTTGTTGGTATGGCAGAAGGATTTTGCAGACCTGCTCCACTTGTATTTGATAATAATGTTGCCGAAAACTGGAGAGATTTTGAGAAAGAGTATGATATTTTAATTCAGACTGCTTTTTCTGATAAAGATGCATGTACAAAGGCATTTATTCTGCTTAATTTAGCTGGTTCAGAAGCCATTGAAAGGGAGCATTCATTTGTGTATGCCCCAGCTGTATATGCAGGGGAGGGGGAAAACTGCCATACTGTGGTCCCGGCTGAAACCTGGGAAGACCTTGAGTGCCCAAAATGTAAATTTAGAGAAATATGTAACCCCAAATGAATATTACAATGGAAAGGCACATATTTTACACAAAGGATCAAAAGCCTGGTGAAACTTTTGCAGCATATATGACTGACTTGAGAGACAAGGCAAAAACATGCAGATTTGGTAATTTAAAAGATGAGGTGATAAAAAACAGGCTTGTGTGTGGTATTAAAGATGATGCAGTGAGAAAGATTTTGCTTCGAGACAGTGATTTAACTTTGAATAAGGCCATAGAAATTTGTCAGATATATTGAGCTCACAGAAAAGCACACAAATATGCTTACAAATGAGAATAGCACTGGAAGACACTATGAAAGTGCTAATGTTGATAGTATGCAGCACAAGGTTAAAAGATACAGGCCTAAGGGTGTGGCCCCACCCTGAGCCTTTCTAGCAAATTCCAGGCAGCTCCAGTAAAATCCAGAGCATGCACAGTGAAGCAGAGGGGAGAGTCAGTAAAATCTGCGGCATTCCTCATAGTCAATTGTTATAACTGTGGTGGTAATCATGAACCTAAAAGAGAAAAAGTGCTTAGCTTTTGGTCAACAGTGCCACACATGTAAAAAATGGAATCATTTCAAATGGTTCTATAAATCAAAAGAAACCCATTCTTTTATTAAAAGACAACATTCAAAGAAGCAAGTTGAAAGCTGCGACCCTACTTTTTATGTTGATGGTGTGTCGGTGCTTGGTGAAACAGTCAATGCAGTAGATTTGTGGCTAAAGAGTAAAGTATTTTGTATTGTTATGATTAATGGGAGACCTGTAGAGCTCAAATCTGATACTGGTTCAAACTGTAATGTTATGTCAGCAGAAATGTTTGCCAGAGTAAGTGCTGGTGAGAAGCTTGATCTAACAAAATGTGCAAACATTGTTTCTTATGGTGCTGAAGAAATTCAAACCGAAGGCTCAGTTGTGCTTTCATGTTACTCTGCTGGGAACAGGTATGACTTGCAATTTTATGTAGTTAAGAGGCACACACAGTCATTGTTAGGCCTTAGAGACAGTTTGAAAATTGGACTGCTTTCATTTAATGCAGAAGTCCACCATGTAAGCACCCGTAACAATGGAAATTTCACACAAACTATTTTTTATGATTATGCTGATCTTTTCAAAGACAAGTTAGGGAATCTCCCAGTTGTATACTCTATGAAGTTAGACCCTGAAGTATGCCCAGTTATCAGACCAGCAAGGAAAGTTCTAGTAGCCCTGCAAGGCAGAGTCAAAGCTGAGCTAGACTGAATGGTACATCTAGGTGTAATTTGTCCAGTAAAAGAACCAACTGAATGGGTATCCTCCATGGTAGTAGCTCATAAGAAAAGCTCAGATGATATTAGAATATGTATTGATCCAAGAGATTTGAACAAAGCACTAAAAAGACCTCATCATCTAATACGTACAGTTGAAGAAGTTGCCGCTCTTATGACTACTGCCAGTGTTTTTTCTGTCGTAGATGCAAAAAGTTCATTTTGACATATTTTGCTTGACCGAAAATCTTCATTGATAACCACTTTCAGTACACCATTTGCAAGGTATAGATTTTTGAGAATGCCATTTGGGATAAATTATGCCAGTGAAATCTTTCAGCGTGTGATGGAGCAAATTTTTTCTGGCAACCCATATGCTATTATAGTGGATGATATTCTTATAGGAGGCAATATTGATGTCAAGCATGATAGAAACCTCAGAAAGTTCTGGAATGTACTCAAGGGGTGACTCAAGCTGAATCCTCAGAAATGTAAATTCAGACTACAAGAAGTCTCTTGTGTGGGTCATTTGTTTACCAGTTCAAGCTTAAGACCAAATCCTTCCAAGCAATCTGAAATTCTTGAGATGCCAGCACCAGAGGAGGTGACTTCCTTACAACATTTTCTTGGCATCGTCAATTATTTAAGAAAGCTCACTCCAGATCTGGCAGAACTTTCAGCACTGATACGAGAACTGACACACAAAGATGTATCTTGATCCTGGTCTGAACAACACCAAAGAGCATTTGATGTCCTGAAACAGAGAATTGCCAGTCCACCCACTTTAAGATATTATGATGTTCGCAAACCTGTCATTCTTTCCTGTGATGTTTCAGAGTTTGGTCTTGGTCCATTCATTCTTCAAAAGTTTAGACCAGTTACCTATGCATCCAGAACCCTAACCCAAACTGAGATGCAGTATGCTCAAATGGAGAAAGAGCTCTTGGCAATTCTGTTTGCATGTTTGAAATTCCATAATATTATTTATGGTTGACCTATTTAAATTGAGACTGACCACCAACATTTGGTCACTATTTTGAAATACCTTATGCACACAGCTCCTGCAAGATTGCAACACATGATGTTAAAATAGAAAAAGTACAATTTTCACTTGGTTTACACAAAAGGCAATCTTCTTTATCTTGCTGATACATTATCCAGATCGCCCAGAAAAAAACACTGAACAGCATGAAACCAAGAAACCTGATTTTGAACTCAGAGAAGTGAGAAATTTTTCTTCCACACATCCCGATGTGTTTAGAACTCATGCAGTTTCAGATCCAGGTCTTCAGAAGCTCAACCACTTTATCAGTCGAGGATGGCCATCAAAGCAATCTTGTTTGCCACCAAAAGTTCAGCAGTATTTTCCTTACAGAGACGAGATTTTGATGGAAATGGTATCATCATGAAAGGTTCAAAAATGATTGTTCCAAAATCCTTGCAACAAGAGTATATTAAAATCTTGCATTGTGGCCACCCAGGAACTGATTCTACAAAAAGAAGGCTGAGAGGACTAGTATTTTGGCCTTCTATGTCAAAAGATATTGAGAAAGAACTTTTAGCTTGTTCTGTTTGTAATAGTACTAAACCACATTAACAAAAAGAACCACTTCAGCTAAGGCAGATTCCTGAACTACCTTGGTCGACAGTAGCTACAGACATTTTCATATGGAATGGTCAACATTACTTGGTATTAGTAGACTCGCACTCAAATTGGTTTGAGATTGACCTACTTCCTAACCTGACATCCAATACTGTCATTACTAAGTTGAAGAGAGATTTTTCTGTCCATGGTAGTCCACACAGTTATTTCTGACAATGGTGCACAGTTTACAAGTCAGCAGTTCAAGAGATTTGCTGAAACATGGGACTTTGTTCATGTTACAGGTAGTCCTGAATACCCACAATCAAATGACTTGCCAGAATGTGCAGTTCAAAGTTCAAAACAGCTGTTGGAAAAGTAAATAAAATAATAAAGAGCAATACGGCTCACAGACAGAAACCAGAAACCTTTATTAAGCGCTTTTGTCAGCTGTCAGCATTGACTTCTTCAGAATACAAAAAAGCATACTGAACCACTTGTTAAACATGGACGTTTGTCACGACTTACACTAATTAAACAATTAATTAATTTTAAAAGGTGTATGTTCATATTATTTAAAAACTGAAATTAATGGTAAATTCCCTATAACACTAGCAGCAGGAAAAACATTTTCTATACATAACATTGAAAGCAGCTTTTGGAACAGACAGAACTGTGTTGTGCAAACTGAGATGATAAAACATATAAAAACCTATACAAAGCTAATAATCAAATTCTCAAAAATAAATAACAATATATAACCACTTAATTCTTTCACAATCTATTAGCTTAAAATGTCCTTAATAAAATTACATTTTTATTTACATATGAAATTTAGCTTTTAACTTGAGATAGCTGGAAATGGAAACAGTTTAATTAAGCCCATGGGGGTATGTTGCATTACACTTAAGCTGCCACATTAATTCTCGATACTCTAAAAAAGTGTCAGAAGGACCCCCCCCCGTCATTGTTTCCTGTCTGTTCAAGGGCACTGAATTTAAACTGATGACCAGGGTGTTCTTTTATGTGTTTGTATAATGCATTCTTGAGATTGTTCTTTTTAATATCATATAAATGTTAGTAAGCTCTCTTATTGAGGCTATTAATAGTCTTCCCTATATAGAAACTATAGCACTGTTGGCAAATCGCTATATATATCAGACATCTACTTTGACAATTAAGCCTTTGCTTCAGGACTACCCTACCAAAACCCTTAACATTTATATGACATTAAAAAGAACAATCTCAAGAATGCATTACACAAACACATAAAAGAACACCCTGGTCATCAGATTAAATTCAGTGCCCTTGAACAGATAGAAAACAATGACAGGGGGGGTCCTTTTGAGAATTAATGTAGCAGCTTAAGTGTAATGCAACATACCCCCATGGGCTTAATGAAACTGTTTCCATTTCCAGCTATCCCAAGTTAAAAGCTGAATTTCATATGTAAATAAAATGTAATTTTATTAAGGACATTTTAAGCTAATAGATTGTGAAAGATTTAAGTGGTTATATATTGTAATTTATTTCTGAGAATTTGATTATTAGCTTTGTACAGGTTTGTATATGTTTTATCATCTCAGTTTGCACAACACAGTTCTGTCTGTTCCAAAAGCTGCTTTCAATGTTATGTATAGAAAATGTTTTTCCTGCTGCTAGTGTTATAGGGAATTTACCATTAATTTCAGTTTTTAAATAATATGAACATACACCTTTTAAAATTAATTAATTGTTTAATTAGTGTAAGTCATATGACAAAAGTGCATATTTAACAAGCGGTTCAGTGTGCTTTTTTGTATTCTGAAGAAGTCAATGCTGACAGCTGACAAAAGCGCTTAATAAAGGTTTCTGGTTTCTGTCTGTGAGCCATATTGCTCTTTCTTATTTTATTTATTCAGTTTATTGCTGTTTTGTTCGTGTTCTCAGCTGTTGGAAAAGTCTAAACGTGACAATCCTGATGTTTTTCTAAATCTGCTAAATCTCAGACACATACCTTGCGACAATCTTCTTGGTTCACCTGCCCATTGGTTAATGTTGAGACAAACCAGAACCACACTGCCAATCAGTAAGAATTTGTTGATTCCAAGTGCTAAAAACAACAAAGCAGTAAAAGCTCAACTCCTAAAGAAGTGTTTGTCCCAAAAGTCATACTATGACAAAACCAGCAAGCCTCTAAAGACATTAAAAGAAGGACAGATAGTGAGGTTGCAGACAGCAAAAGGACTTGACCAAATAGGACTTGTGAAACATTTGTGTGAAGAACCTAGATCGTACATCATTGGGTTGCAAGGCATGGAATTCAGGCAGAATCAGAACAGCTGACACCTAAAAGAATGGTTCAGACACCTGAATCCCTCTGTGTGGGACCAACTATACAGCCCAAACAATGCCAGTTGAAGGTTCCACATCTGTACAGTGTTACATAACATAGTAAGCCACAGACCAATGGCAGCAGGGTGCCCAGCAGCATCACCATTATCTTCAGCAGGCAACCAGGGCACCAATCAAGATGATGTAGAGGATGACAATAAAGATGGGTCATCCACAATATGTGTCATTCAGTAGGGTCTGCATGGACTATGCACTGGCATGCAGACATCTAGAAGACAAACTTACAGAGCAAGGCGTGCAGTCATGCATGTTAAGTGATGATGCTATGTTGATTGTCATGAAAATAGAATACAATTATGTGCCTTAAATGCCACTCATAGTCTGAAGCCCTCAATGCATTATAAATGCTGAGTATACCATGCTTTTTGTGCATTAGGCAAAGCATTAACCTACAATAAAAAAAAAACATTACCATAAGAGGGAGACATTTGAGTAAAAGATAGGACACACACACACGCTCACACACTTGCATTCGCACATATGCAACTGAAAGGATGGAATACATAGGAGCACAGCCCAGTAGATCTACCCAGAGGCATGCACTGACACACTCACATGAACACACATGCACACACACACACACACACACACACACACACACACACACACACACACACACACACACACACACACACACACACATACAAACACGCACACACACACACACACACACACACACACACACACACACACACACACACACATACACACACGCACACACACACACACACACACACACACACACACACACACACACACACACACACACACACACACACACACACACACACACACACACACACACACACACACAGCCTAGAAAGATTGAATACACAGGACCATAGCTCTTTGGATCTACATGACACTGCATATCCAAACTCTATATGTGCCCACACATCACTGTATTTCAAGACATCATCCACTTTAGACAAACACAAACTCATCACTGGAATCCTGTGCAGAAACAGTGGTAGAAGCAGAGTGCCTAAGTATATATAACCTATCCAGAGGCAGTATGGGAACTTCTGAAGCAAGCCAAAATGATAGAGTATGGGCTAGTGATTGGGGATTGGCATAATGGTTAAGGTGTTTACTTCACAAATATAAGGTACAGGGTTTGATTCTTACTTTGGGCAGTATGAATAGGCTTAAAATGCCCAATGAGGTTGTTGGCCTCATAATCACCTATAAACCTATGACCAAGTTCTGTGCCTTAGAGGAGCAAAGTCCTGACTATACCTCTGAAGACCCACATTCAACTTGCAGCTCAGCTGCTGGAATAGCCAGTCAGGTGAGGGTGGGAGTGAGCAGCTTATGTTGGCTTACCTATCTGGGGTGGAGAAAATGGTGGTTCCAGCCAGACATATTGTTCCTGTACAAGTACAAGGATGCTTGACAACAATGGCTGCAGGACTGGGGACGATGGGCATGGTGGTCCAAGTTGGGAATGGTAGTTCTTATGGGGGGTGGGAGCATGCCCATTTCCCACAGGAGGATATAGAAACCCGCCATGCTGATGCGAATGCTCACATTAACAATGGGGGGGGGGGTTAGGTATATAGCTACAAAAGGCCGCAAGTCTCCTTGTATGATGGCCCACTGAAGTGCAAAGACTGATGGTTGGTAGGCATGATCATAAACAGTAGTCACACTTGTGCATGTCCTTAACTAACACTGCTGTTCCTCATTCTAGACACAAGTTTGGAATTGTGTCTTGATGTGTTTGACAAACTTGTTATGGATATTTTTATTTGTCTGGCAAAGTTAACTGCCTTGATTCCAATATCCATCCCATGCCAGTCACTGACTACATGTTGCATACCAAGGATTGCAGGGGTAGAAATGAGACAGGATGAATGTCCACTCATGCTGGTGAGATGATCACTGTTGTACCTCTACATTTTAACAGAACACTGTATATCTATATTTTTTCTGAGGCCTCTAATTGTACATTCATTTGATCTAAAGAGTCATTTTGCTTAAGACCAATTGTCATCTTACCTTGTTACACTGTAATATATCTCTGTAGAGTTAATGTGAATCAAATAGGGGTATCCTCAGTCACTAAAACACTCAGAGCACTCCAAAGACCGAGGATGCAAACAATTCCAGTAGGTGTACAACCACAAATAATCCCAAACAAATAAAAGGCAGGCACTTCTGGTATTTAATGCCACTAGTTTATTATGTACGTGTTTGTCACAACACTTCATCAGAAATGAACACCGGAACTAAAGTCACACCTCTATTTATATTTGCAATCAAATTGAGTGGCCTCAAAGCTATTAACAACTTAAAGAAAATTTAAAGAGACAGAACAAAAAAAAGAATTTCTGTAGAGTTGTGCTATGAAAACATGAAGGACCATATATCTCTCCTCTAGACCTTTCATGGTAACAGTTCTTACTGCATTCACTGACAGTCAGTCTCACAGCACTAGCAGATGGATCATTCCTAGCATCACTATGCACTGGTAACCATTTACAGAGAGGTTGCATTATGCGTAGCTCCTCTGTACCCTGAAACTCTGAAATTATGATATATACTCAGTCTGGGCCTGTACTGCTGACAATTATATATATCTCTGGTCTTGCAACCAAATTAACTTAATTAATGTACTAACCTCAGCAAATAATAAAATGAAATATAAAAAGATATAAACAGTAAAACAGTTAAGACAAAAGTCTGATTTTAAAATAGCAAAAACAAACATAGATGTTTAATACATTTCTGGGCTGATGGAAGCTGATAGTGACATTATTTGCTTTTAAATATTTCTTCTAACAGAATTTGTTCTGTGTCCTTTCACTAGCTTGATCTAGTAATCAACATGTCAGCTTGGCACAGAGTATACAAACTACTCTCATGGCAAGTTGCATACCCACATTCCTATATGGCATATTCCTGTATGACATAGGCATAGCAATAGGACTCCTGTATCTTTAAGCTTTGAGTACTGATATGTGGCTTACATAAAAAATGATGGAAAGTTGTCAGCACTATGACCACATAGATAATAATGCCCATGTGCTAAATAGACAGTCCACTGGATATGCAGTCATTTTCAGGGATGACCCAGGAGCAATGCCTAGTTAAGTAACTTACTCAAGATCATACACAAGATAAATGTGGTCTGAGGGAATCAAACCCTGTACCACAGTCATTTTCATTCACAGCCATAGCCCTCTGGGCCAACTGCCAGATACTTAAAGCATTACCCTGGGTTGTTATGTTAGTAATCCCTCAGCTGCAGCATCATGGATGATGGGGGAACTAAACACAATCTTCTCGACAGCTGATATCCTGATAGACTACATATCCAAGGTAGCTGAGAGCTAAAAAGCACACAAGCTCATGGCAGCAAGACACATAACCCAACCATGGCATATGTTTATTTACCCAATCAGCAAACTACTAATACCTTTAGTGTTGATGAATGTTTATCACATATTACGTAGAAAGCATTCTGCCCTAGGCTAATGCTGAAAAAAGTTTACAGAATATTGTCTGCTGAAAAATATACCTACACTTGTGCATCATTATCATCACTGGCACTGTGAGTATGACTATGTTTATTTTATTTTGCAATGCATATGTACAGACCTGTACTTTCTCTAAGGATGCCTATCTTATGCCCTCTCTGAGGACACTTTGTGTCAAACATGTACTGGCCAGTGTGACTGGCAATACCATCTCTATCTCTGTTGGTGTCGTTTGGTAGACCACCTTTCTTTTCTGTTCATGTCCCCATTCCCAGTAATAAGGTGTCTGTCCCATATGTCAGTCACTCACTGCTGACATATTGACACACTCTAATCACAGTGACGTGGAGTGACATGCAACATGTGGTCTACTCTTGCATCCAAAATTCATGGTACCATATCCTCTGCAGTCATATGTGGCATGTATAACCTTCCCTAACCACTGCCAAGCCAGTTTGGTTCTGTCAAGGATGGATCATACTTACTCAAGATGGTGGACATCATTAAGAAGGTCACCAAGGCAATGGATGATGGCAAAATGGTGCATACTGCCGACCTTGACCTGGTTAAGACATTTGATACAATACCCCACTAGGGCATTGTAAACAAACTCATAGATAGAGGTATAAACCCCTTTGTTACCCACTGGATAGCCAGCTAATTCTCAGATAAGACCCAGGAAGTTAGGTCAGAGGAGACCAGCTTCAGGAAGAGTCTGGTCACTAGGGCTCTGTGCTGGGTCTGCACTATTTTGGCATCTAGTTCTCAGCAGTAAAGGCCAGTTTCAAGGGCCTATGGCTGAATAAATTTGCAGATGATTGAAAACTAGGAACAGTCTTGGAATCACCCCAAGACACACTAACATCATGACCATGAAGAGAGATTGGATAAGCATTTCACAAAGAAACAATAGGAGGACATATGTATGGCTTCCAAATATGCAACAAAGTCTAGAAGATTTAGGATCTTTGCTTGAATGTGTTTGCATAGTTATTGTTATACCTCAAGCAGATTCTAAAGAATTTTTCCTCAGATTGCAAATGTTGAAGGTGTGATGGGAAAGAAAGAGGTAACTGCAAATATATGTTTTGGAAGTGTAATAGGTCGGCAGACTTTAAAAATTCCCTATAGACTACTCTGTCAGAAACACTAGGTGAGCAAATTGGTATAACTAAGGAAATAATCTATTTTTGAGCTGTGATACAGAATTTAAATTGCCTAGACATAGTAAGGCTTTGCTGAGTTTAATTCTGGTGGTTGCCAAAACAGGCAGTTGCTAGAAAATGGAAATCAAAGCCTAAACCAACCATACTAGACGTAGGGAATATAGTAACAGAGATAAAATAATTGGAAGTGGGATCTTTAGAAAAGGATAGGAGCAAATTACACAGAAAAAATGGGACTTGTGGGAACAATACATGCAGAATAATGTTTTGGAGGAGGAATAAGGTTTAAAGGAAGGCAGGAATTGAACAAGCTATATAATGTTAGATGGACAATGACTGTATAGAAGATTGTATGTGATGTATAATGTTTGCAACTGAAAATATGTCAATATGGTTTGTTTTCATTTATATAAATGTTGATTGTCTATGTCAAAAGTGATAATTCAATAAAGATGTTTCTTGTTTAACAAAAAAAAATCCTACAGGAAGGACTAAGACAAAAAAAATGACTGGTGCTAAAGCCACAGCTTAAAACTCAGTGCCAATGTGTGTAACAGTACCCATTGGAATGTCAGCCACCCTAGGAAATTACCTCATCAATAATACACCCCAAAGAATAGAAACAGTAGTCAGGAATTTGGGTACATATGTAGGTAGCAACTTGATTTTCAACCAACAAGTGTCTAAGGTAGAAAGGAAATAATTCTGTGTTGTTCAACTTACAAACAAAAGCATGGCATCTAGGTCCAAGGAAGTCATGTTTCCAATGTATTTGTCTCTCATCAGGACCATCATTAAGTACAATTTGCACTTTATAAACAAAGGTATAGTCCAAGGAGGTCATTGCTCCACTGTATTCAGCATTCATCAGACCTATTACTGAGTACAATGCCCCCTTTGGTATGTACTTAAACAGGCATATCCAACAACTGGAACATCCACAGAACTTTCTCACTAAAAATACAGGGTGTAAGTAACATGTCTTGTGCAGGCCACCTCAAAGCCCAATCCCTGTATTCTGTATCCTACAAACTATTGGGGGGGGTCTATGCCTGACATACAAGGCATTGTCAGACCCCACCCTGATCGATCTCCTATATCTGCAAAACAAACAGCACCAGAATTGCCCATTCTAAAGACTTAAACCTTGCCTGTGATAGAAATAGGACCTGCTGGAAAGACTGGTATGTATCCCAGAGTACACCTTCTCTGGAACAGGCTCCCCATCCATGTGAAGCAGAGTTCCTCCCTAACCCAATTCAAGTGTAACTTGGACAATTGCATGGGGAAATGTATCCCTAGTTTAGTACCAATGTCTCTAATGGACACAGGCAGCCTGTAAATGTTTCATCTCCCAGGGCTCTGCTTGTAAATATTTAATTTCCCAAGCCCCTGAATACACTTATCAAGGGTACTAGTACTTGTCAAAATTTGGGATGCATGGCTAGGCTTAGAAAGGCCCTTTTGGTTGTTAGTCTAGGACACACCTATGAACCTTTGATATGTACATGACCGGGCACATGCAGCAATTGGAATGTTCACAGAAGTTACTCATGAAAAGAATACAGGGCATAAACATCATGTCCTATGCAGATTGCATCAAAGTCCTATCTCTATATTCTGTTTCCTACAGACTACTGAGAGGTGATCTATGCCTGGCATATGAGGCAACCATGGATACCACTCTGACGGACCTTTTGCATCTCAGCAAAATGAGTAACATCAGAATTACTCAATCTAGGGATTTGAACTTTGCTTGCAACATAAATAGTATATGTTGGAGGGACAGGCACATGTCGCAGTGACTTCCCCTTCTCTTGAACAGGCTTTCCATCCACCTGAAGCAGAGGTCTTCCATAACCCTGTTCATGAGTAACCTGGACCAGTGGATGGTAAATTGGAAATATACCCTGGGTCTAGAGCCTATGTCTCTAATGGACAGATGCAGCCTGTAAATCTTGCCTTAGCCAACATATACCCCTTAAAATAACCTCTATGGCAAACAAACTTACAGGATACACTTGGGAAGCTTGGCCAGACTTACAAAGGTCAGCACATACACTTGTTGGATACATTTGAGGTGGTTGACTGGTCCCCAGTGATTGTTAGCCTACTGTACACCTATGAATGTATGAACTTGTGCAGTCCTACATGATATATTGTATCCTTTCCAATAGGCTCCATGTCTATACATGTATCTTACATGTTTGTAGGCCCCATATCTACATATGCATGATGCATTTCCTGTTTTACCTGTAGGCCCCATGTCTGCATATACATGATGCATTTCCTGTTTTACCTGTAGATGTGTACACACCAGTGCTGTACATAGGGCAGCTCATAATGTCTTTGCAGTTTATGTCCACTTTCTCATGCACAAGGGAAAACTGATATAGTACCTTAGTTAATGCACTGATTAAACAAAAGCAAAGGCTGGCATGGATTATGTTGGTACATAAAAACAGGACAGAATCAGGGCAAAAGCAACATGCAGGCATGGATGGCATTTGAGAAAACAAACACAAGGAAATCAGTACAAAAACAACTTGCAGTGTGCACATAAACAGGAGAAAATCTGAACACAAATAATATACAGGCATGGATTTTATCTGTGCACATGAAATAAAAAGATTCAGAACAAAAACAATTTGCAGAGCAAGGTGCACCAAAATAGTAGAGAAAGGTACAAAACAACTGAAGAAAGGCAAGATATGGCTGTACTACATGATATGGTAGGATGAATGTGGTTCAACGTACAGATGTTAGAGAAGACATAGGGAAATGTTATCTTGGAAGCGACATGCAGTGATGACTGGGGAAGAAAACTGCCTTGGTTTAAGCAAACAGTCAGTATTAATCAGAGAAGTCACAGGCATGCAATACCTGTATACAGTGATATCCAGTCAATCTTATTCGGTTACTTTTTTTAGCCACATCCAATGGCTACAGTGGTCTTCAGAAGTCGCTCTCTTCCTCACACTTGCATTGAAGAAATTGTAAATCTCTGCATAATACAAGTCAGCATTTTTCTAGCAGATGCCAGATAAGCCATAATGCTAAAGACTTGTTTTGCATCTATAGCATGAGCTTATAGGTCTCCTCTTCTTGGCAGTCTGTCTAGTATGATTATAGTGTCTGTAGCTTATTAGTTAGCATATTCACCTTTAGGACTACAAGTTCAGAAGCCTGTGGGTTCTATTCCTACACCAGGTACTTGCATTAATTTTGTAATGCTGACACTGTAGTACAGTATAAAGGAGTGGTGGGTGGTTTGTGATGTTGTGTGATATGTGATGGCGTGTGGTGTGTGGTGGGGGATTGCACTCCCGAGTGTGCTGACATTAAAATGAGGATTCATTTACTTGAGATGAAGGTAGTGCAGGGGGATGTAAAAGATCACACAGCATTTATCAAAAAGAGTAGGGGAATTTCCCCCAGTTTTCAGGTTAAATTTACCCTAGTCAGCATGAATACTACCTTGGGTATCCCAGAAAAGAGGCCACTGTCCTAATGTGACTAATCTGGTCGACTATGCATAAATAAATCAATAAATGACTACAGCTGCAAGAAGTCAATCGACAGCTAGTTTTATCTGGGTGAAAGCAACACCTTCTGGTTTCTAAGCAGACATTTGTCCATGTCCTGATGAGTGACAACCATGTTACTTGCTATTCCTCACTGCCACATGCCTATCCTCCTCCTCTTCCTTCAGATGGGGGTGTGATTGGCTTTTGCACCCCTACAACTATGTCAACATGGTACCAGCATCAGTGACAGCTGAGGTATGCATGGTAGGAGTAAAAGCATGAAACATCAGCAGAAGATGAAGGTCACATGGAATAAATGAGTGAGTGATACAGAGAAGCAAACATTCACCACTTGTGTAGCATAGCCACTCCCTCTATGACCTGCATTTTACACTAGTTTTTGTCATTTGGTAGTATCTGCAAACCAGTAGATTCCGTTCATATAGCTCTGTGCAAAATAAAGTGTTCCATGACTCCACCTATCATGTACTGCAGAGAAACAGAACAGGAATTTATCTATCTGCCTGTCGATCTAATATTTTATCTGTATTTCTGTATACCTGCCTGTCTATCTACCTGGTAAGTGGGTAAGAAGGCTGATCTAAAACTCTTTTTCTGCCTTAAACTAGGCACACATCGCTGGTAAAATAATAAATACTATGAAGATATTTTTATACATTTCAGAGTCAGTGCACATACATAAAGTATGAACACATAACAATAACATTAGGAAACCTAATAAGGGGCATGTCTGTCAATAACATGGGTTAACATATATTAGAATATGACTAATACATGTGAGATACTTAATTACAAAGAAAGCAGACTAGTTCCAATCCCCCATTTCAATCATTATCTGGGCTCAGAACAAAAATACATACAAAGACCTTTGAGAAATATATAATCAGGTCAGGATGCCACACCATTTATGTAGCACTATGCACTTGCTGGCCCAGAATATGAAGACTATATCACATCATACCTATTACACCTACAACATTATATACTATCACAATCACACACAATTTTGCACACATATGGCTGCAACACATAAACATATTTGTAATGCAGTATGCATGAAACATGAATACAGTTAGCACAGCCAATGCACAACACCCAACATTGCTGCTGGAAACGGTACAGAAACAGTACTAATGATGTTTGTCATGCAGTATGGACCTCATCAGGGTAGTCTGTCTGAAAGAGTCATAAGCTAAGTGACAGACCCAGATGGCGTGATGCCATTGCATAACTGATGGCTCTATGAACTATGATCTACAAGTGTGTGAAGGAGAAACATAAATAAATGTCAGAAGCACAGTTGGTGTAACACACAGTACCATAGTTGTTGTGATCAAGTCAGAGAGAGAGAGAGAAAGACAAAGAATGTGCGTGTGTGTGTGTGTGTGTGTGTGTGTGTGTGTGTGTGTGTGTGTGTGTGTGTGTGTGTGTGTGCGCTACCTCTCCTTAGTAATATCCTTCTACCTGGCCAAATTAACTTGAGGGAATATTTTCAAAACTGAAAGAAGTCATCCTGCAAATGTACTCTTCACCGATCAGACCGATCATTGAATAATAATACCCACTTTGGTATATAGCAGTCCAAGTGTATCACTCAACTGGAAAAGCTCCAGAGATTTTTAACCTAGAAAATTAAAGGTCTTAAATCCTTAAACCCTCCTAAAAGATTTGTATGCTTCTCCTTACTTTAATTATCCTACAGGTTGCTGAGAGGCAACCTGGGTCTCGTTTTTTGAGCAATGAAAGACCCAGTTCTATTAGACCTCCTATTTCTTTGCAAAAAACAGTTGCTCTACAAACACCCACGCTAACAACCTAAATCTAAACTAACAACTAAACAAGATTCACTGGAAGGATAGGTTCCTAACTCAACTGCAGAAGAACCTAACTCAAATAGCTGGATACCACTCATGTAAGCAAACAGCTAGCTGCAAAACATTGGAGCTACACTACATAACTCCATACAGAGCTGAGATGGGTGCTGCACTCTTGAAAAAAACAAATGTCAACAGCTGTAAGCACGTCTGTGATGCTACAGTGATCTAGTGAATCATGGAAAGGCAGAGCCGATATGTACAAATGTACTGAATGTAATCCATATCTGAAACATATGTGCACTGATGATGCATTCAGACAGTTCACATCCCTGTATAGCAATGTCACCGTACTGCTAACATGTTAAAAATGTAGGGCACTTCTTCAAGCATTGATTCCTCAAAGACCTTATCATTAGTTCCAAATAACCAAAGAAAACCTTAATAGCTTTTTTTTCTGTGTGAGGTATTGTTCTCATGTCCCCCATGAAGCAGTGATAATCCTGTACCCTAGTCTGTTTTATCTAACTCCAGGGATGGCAAACTAAGGATAAGCTGCGATAGAAACAGACTAAGAAATAGATCAGCCGGTTGTGATGTAGTGATCTTGAAAAAAAAAAATCATTCTTCTAAAAAGTGACTGATTACTGCATAAAACACATTATAGGTATTAGGGATACTATATATGGTGAAACGTGTGCAGAACATATTGTACCCATGTCTCTGTACAGAACTTTAAGAACACCAAACTGCACTAAATACTGATTGCGCATATATGAACAGTACACTGCTGAACAGCACCTTGAAACGCATATCAAATTCAACGGACGAATTTGCAAAGTCAGTGCACATAAAATCCAGCTTGTTTTGTAATACCATTACTTTCTGTTGCCATGACCAAATGGGTCTTTGCAAGATTAACATTCCATAATGAGTTCAGAGCACCAAAGCACCAAATGTATAAATGATACAACTCTCATATTCAGAAAATTGACCTCAACATTCAAAATAAAATTAATGGAATTTCCTGCGGAATACATAGCCAAACAGTACCTGAGAAAACTTGCACTTTAGTAATCAATTACATCATTGTACATTCTCTTTAATATCAAATCCTACAAATTATGTAAATTTAACCTAAGTGGTTCCTGTATATCAGTATGTTGAATATATTAAGACGACAAAGCGATACTAGTGAAGCCCATACCTCTTAACCTCTTAGACCAATGTTGCTCTTCCGATTACTAACAACAGCTTTGGGATGGCCTGTTTCAGTGAGGCTGTCACTGTTCATCGTCCCAAAGGATGCCAGTGGTATCAGTCATGTCCTTACCAGTGGCATTCTGTTGACTGCACCACAGAAACTTAAAGCGATGATCATCAAAGTGCCAATTTTCCACCTGCTCCACAAGATGAACAAGAAGTTTGTCCTTGAGCTATCACTGGGGATGTGATACCTCTGTCTGTAATACTACAGAATGTATAATGTAGCTCCAGGCACAGGAATGTCAAAAATCAACAAAATAATTCACCAATGCAGGACTCCCAGTTCATATCAGTACCACACATCTACAATTAGGGACTCTAAAATTGTGCCTGGTGTGCATGTGACTTTTATTTACAGTCAGAATACCCATGTTAATGTTGTTTACCAAGTCTGTCACATGTCTAGGTCTGTTGACAGATGAAATGGTGCATAAACTCTTTCAATAACTGTGCAGGGTGTGCAGGCATCAATGTGTCACTTTAAATGTCATGATGATATGTTCAACATCACAGCTAAACTTTTGCACAGATTCGTGATTTACTAGATTACTAAGATTTATGAGTATTTTGCCTAGATATGTATATTGTTCAGCACTCTATAAATGCATATGTTATTGAAATATGTTGCCACAGTAGCTGTTTACACAATCTTGTTTAAGTAGTGGTTTGTTCAGGTTACTATTAATGTTACCCATAGGTGTAACCATTCTATGGGCTTCATATTTCATTTAAGTGTAGTCAACACTCCCTTGGGGTAACTGAAATGTCAGGATCCACTAGAGCAAGTCCCAAAATTTGAAGACTGCATGGCCAAAAGAACAGACTTACATATACCAAGCCCGATATGCCATTTCTTAGAAAAATACCTTTTCTCAGAGATATGGCAACCTCAGAGTTGGTAAATATATATGGGTCTACTACCATAGATCGAAATTACACTATTTCGAAATACAATAGTAGTGTCCCACTAACCCGAAAGTGCACTTCAACAAAAGTGCACTTTCGCGAAAGTCACTAAGTTGAATGGGATATTTCCTGCACAGTGGTGCAGTAGTGACGGACCTTAGGGTTAGGGCTTGGGTTAAGGATAGTGGATAGCTAGTAGGGCTATCCACTATCCTTAACTCAAGCCCTAACCCTAAGGTCCATGACTACCACACCACAGTACAGGAAATAGGACCGTAACTACTGCTCAGTGGAGGAAATACAATTTCCTGCACTGTTGTGTGGTAGTCATGGACCTTAGGGTTAGGGCTTGGGTTAAGGATAGTGGATAGCCCTACTAGCTATCCACTGTCCATTACCCAAGCCCTAACCCTTCATTCGTTCTAGTGACTTTCACAAAAGTGCACTTTCATTGAAGTGCACTTTCGCATTAGTGGGACACTACTATCGTATTTCGAAATAGTGCAATTTCGATCTATGGTAGTAGACCCATATGTTAGAGTGTATTTAACAGTGAATAAAAGATTGAAAGTAATTTTGTTACAAATATGTAACATAAATAAGGTATAAAATAAAGCTTGCTTAAATGCAGAAACAGAGTTTAGTAATATGTGATCAGCATTCATACTAAATTACCATGGTTTGGAAAATAAGGAGTCTGCTGAATGGACATTTTTCCATTACAGACTTAAAAACAGGATGTATGCAAGAGCAAAAATGCAAAATCTGCTTTTAAAGAATGGACAAAGACACTGTGACAATGTGTTTCCTTAAAAACATATTTTTCTGCATGGACAACAGGACAAGTTTATGACACTGTTATCAGCACTGGCACAAGGACACAAAGATCCAAATAGAATACAGGATGTTCACACTGTCAGAAAAGCTGGCTTCTTATAAATTCAGCAAAAATGTGACAAGATATTGTTAAACAAGGAAGCTTAAAAATAATATCATTAGGTCAGCAGTTTGCGTCAGCACCTGCAGCAATTAGTATTGTTTCTACAGGATGAGCAATTCTCCAAAATAGAATACCAAGAGGAAATGTATATGTATGTGCATGACTAAAATTGTATATAAAGATCTGTATGAATCCAGTTATGTTAGGGGTACTTGTAGAGACACATTTGTCTCGAGGTAAATGTTATATCTCTCACATCATCTGTACTATATGAGAAGTAAAGTGGAACAGTACTTTAAGCTGCAACGTTAGTCCGTTTGGTTTATTATAAAAAGTTATTTGTTACTGCTCTAAGTTGATGCTGCAAAGTATAATCTCTCATCAGTGTATATTCTGCAAGTTTCTGTATGCAACAGACTGTAAATGCAAATATAACCATACTTTGATTTTAGCAGAATCCAGCCAGCAAGACTGAGTGTCTTGAGAAGACTTCAAATCCATCACAGTAACAGCACCATATAATTTTTCAGTGGCAAGCTAGCCTGTATTTGAACTTAAAATCTGCATTCAAACAAGGGGGGGGGGTGATGGTAAGCCCTGCAGAGGGTCACTTCAGTCAAATTGCAGTAACTAACATTTGTACATATGTATAAATTCTAAACAAGTATTCCAGTTTATGCAGCTTACAGTAGTAAAGTTTTTTTAAACATCTAAAATCCGGAGTGAGACTAGTTCAAGAAAGTCGCAGTGCCATAAATTCTCCAAGAAAAGGAGGATATCCACTTGTACAGCAGTTGTACTTCACCAGCTTCTCAAGTGACTCTGAAAAATTTCCAGCCATCAGCAACAACAGCCTGATCACCTGTTTTCTTGCTAACTGGTAAGACTTTTTTCTGGGTCACATTTTAGTGTGGATGCTATTAGACAGTTTGTATATTATTAGACAGTTTGGATGTTATTAGGCAGTATGGATATTATTTATAATTCATGCAGGAGTAAACCAAACTTTAGTAAATTGCAATGTTGGTATACAGAGCACATTAGTAAATGTAAAACCTTATTAGGGCAGGTTGATAGTAAGGCATTATGCAAATGTATTACAGTATTTGACTGGTATCTCAAAGAAAACCATGTGAGGTATAACAAATGTTTATTGTGTGCTTCAACAAAAATTGCATTTTGTGTATTATGCCATAAAAAAAGTATTGCATCATTTTGCTAACAAAATAGACTGTGAAGACAGATCTGTTCATGATAAAGAATTAACTAAGGGTAAAGTGTTTCTATTATATTCAGGTATTTGACAGTTATGTTCTGTCACCAGATGTAAAAGGTTTATTTCAGAGTTGCAGCAACAGTCAAATCAGTTACTGATAGAACCTCTAGTACATTTTGCTACAAAAGAATGTAATAATCTTCTAAAAGACAGACACGATGAGTTCAGAAAGCTTAGACAGTTATACATACATCTTTTCAAAAGTGCTTAGGAGTTTCAGCTTCAACAGAACAGGCTCCTGAGACATATCAGGCAGACTATGAGAAATCCTTCAACAGCAGTTGCAGGATAAAGGAAATAAATTAGCTAAACTGACAGAGACTGAGAACTTCCTGCATACACAGCTAATCTGTGCAAAAGGAATATATTTTATAATGTGTTTATGTTTTGAAAATGGTTAAGCATACATGGTAGGATGGCAGGGACAAATCATTTTTAAATGTTTTACTTTCATTCAGTTAAAGCAAGACATTTATCAGTACTACAGTAAAGTAGAGCATATGACTGCCATTCTTAGCATAGTCAAAAGGTAAACAAAACTGTTCTAGTGTATAAAAATTAAATAAAAATAGTTAATAGGAGTAAAGATTTAAAGTCTTAAGACTGACATGCTTGTATAAAGATGTACAGATACAAGACAGACATGCATGTATGTTCTTTTCATCTAGAGTGCATTTGTTTACAATGCACAAAAGCAAAAGGAAGCCAACAGCAAATATAAATAAACATATGTTAGTTAAGCTAATATCTATTTTTTTTACAATTTTTATATAATTGTATAGTAACACCAAACAGTTAAAGTTCTGAATTTTAAAAAGAAAATCACAGATGGTATTAGTCAAACAGTTTTTGTAAAATTAATGGCAAGACAATTAAATAGATAAATAAAAAAATATATTGAAATCCATGTAAGCTAATTGTAAAATAAAGTCTATTTATGTAGTATAAATGCATAGTTATGCAAATCACAAATACTTTGTTATATTTCTACTATTAACAGATGATTAAAGGAAAATGCTAAAAAGGTTAAATGAAATGCGAGCTCAGACTTTACTAGACTGAATGAATAGTTACAGGAAATGTTGGAAAGATAAGATAAACAACAAGACTGATTGCCAGACAAGTACCTTGAGTTTTTCTAAAGCATCATTGTTATTAAAACATAATTGTTAAAATGTTTACAGGCAACACTATTTGGTAGTTGTGATAAAATGTCACAATTGTGCATATATGTCACTGATAATCTGTTTGCAAGTAAATGTTAAAAGAAAAAAAAACTCAGTTGCATCAAGTATAGCCAGCAAATGGGCTATAGTATACATACAGATCAAATCAATTGTGCAGAAGGGTGTAAATGCCTACTAGTGGTAATAATCAGCCAAAGCTTTATAAAAATGATCTAATCAGACAGGGGTCTATAGTTTGGTAGCCTAGTGAATCAGATGTTTGGCCAAAGTATTGGGCTGGTGTACATTCTAAAGCAAATAAACAATACTGCAGTATACTACAGGGGGAGGGGCACTTTCTCAGTTTTACACTGACTGTATAAGCAGTACTGCACAAGGGTCTGAAATAAAGCTACAGAAAAAATAAACAACAAGGGTCTGAAATAGAGCTACAGGAAGAAATAATATCTCATTCCTTCTTGACAATACTCTTTTAGGGGGAGGGAAAAACAGGTATTAGTGTATTAGAAATACTGGTAAACTGGATTAAACCTGACAGGATAAGATATTTTACAAGTTGTTAATAGCTATCATAATGGTTATTATTGTATTGTTTATTATTAAATTATATTTACAACCTGTTAAGCTGTAAAGCTATACAAGAGATGGTTTAAAAAACACAAGATGATTTAAAATTGCTTTATTACAGCTATACAAGACAGAGTAAAGATATATAAAAAAGTGAACAAGATTGGTCACTATTTTTAATATGTTTTGGCAAAACAATGTTGGTATAAAAAAGCATGAATATTTTTAATTGTTGAGTATGTAGCTCAAAATAACAGGACATATGCCTTTGGTGCCATTTCCACTAGATATTTCTGAAGAGACATAAACATTTTCCAAGATTTTGCTTAATATTAGTTATTAAATTTGCAAGATTAGACTAAATGTACTTTACAGTCTTTGTATGTACAAATGTAGAAAAAATCAGTACAAATGATAGTTTTTGTATGTACAAATGCAGAAGAATTCAGTACAAATAAAATTAATGCCTATTAATGAATATGTGTGAAAAACCATATTTAAAAAAAAAAAAACATGTCCAGGGTACCTACTAGATTGAAATGCATGAATAGCAAACAGTCTGTGTAAATACATACTGTACAGGATACATTGTAATAAGTTCAAAACTAATTTGTCAAGTTGTAATATCACTGGTTTTACCCCAGTTAGAGGAAAATTATATTAAAATATTGTACTCATACAGCTAATGGACTAATATGTACATAGCATTCTCTAGTGTATAAATCATGTTTTTTTAAATCCTCAAGTATTAAATATACTGAAATAAATGCATTCAAATATTTATTATCTAAGCTTAGTTCAGTATTTTACCAAGATGTTAATGAGCAGTTCAAAGACATGACCACAATGTTATGGTTACAATGACATTGAAACTGTATATTTTGAGTAGTGTATAAATGCTTGCAGTGGCACATGGTTCTTGTCTCTTATAGTTAATTCAACAGTTGCAAAGAGTTAATGAAACAGTTCTAAGTCATAAATTAAATTCTGTAATTGCAAAAGAATAAATTAATCACGTTAAACTAAAGCAGACACAGCTCATAATTGAAGAAATATTTTCACAGAATAGTCTGCAAAAGAAAAATTGTTAAATACATTCAGTTTTGGTAGTAATACTTTTATATCATTGTATTGACTATGTAAAATTGCATTTTGATTTGTTGTATCAAAAAAAGTATAAAGTGTTTTGAGTACATTAAAATAAAAAGAGGGAATTGTTAGAGTGTATTTAACAGTGAATAAAAGGTTGAAAGTAATCCTGTTACAAATATGTAACATAAATAAGGTATAAAATAAAGCTTTCTTAAATGCAGAAACAGAGTTTAGTAATATGTGATCAGCATTCATACTAAATTACCATGGCTTGGAAAATAAGGAATCTGCTGAATGGACATTTTTCCATTACAGACTTAAAAACAGGATGTATGCAAGAGCAAAAATGCAAAATCTGCTTTTAAAGAATGGACAATGACACTGTGACAATGTGTTTCCTTAAAAACATATTTTTCTGCATGGACAACAGGACATGTTTATGACACTGTTATCAGCACTGGCACAAGGACACAAAGATCCAAATAGAATACAGGATGTTCACACTGTCAGAAAAGCTGGCTTCTTATAAATTCAGCAAAAATGTGACAAGACATTGTTAAACAAGGAAGCTGAAAAATAATATCAAGTCAGCAGTTTGCATCAGCATCTGCAACAATTAGTATTGTTTATACAGGATGAGCAATTCTCCAAAATAGAAGACCAAGAGGAAATGTATATGTATGTGCATGACTAAAATTGTATATAAAGATCTGTATGAATCCAGTTATGTTAGGGGTACTGGTAGAGACACATTTGTCTCGAGGTAAATGTTATATCTCTCACATCATCTGTACTATATGAGAAGTAAAGTGGAACAGTGTTTTAAGCTGCAACGTTAGTCCGTTTGGTTTATTATAAAAAGTTATTTGTTACTGCTCTAAGCTGATGCTGCAAAATATGATCTCTCATCAGTGTATATTCTGCAAGTTTCTGTATGCAACAGACTGTAAATGCAAATATAACCCGACTTTGATTTTAGCAGAATCCAGCCAGCAAGACTGAGTGTCTTGAGAAGACTTCAAATCTATCATAGTAAGCAGCACCATATAATTTTTCACCATATATATATATATATATATATATATATATATATATATATATATATGTTTGGAAGGTGTGGAGGGTGCAGAGGGGGCTTCCCCTGGAAAGAAGTTTAAAGGAGAAGAGCGATTTTCAATATTTGGTCTTCTTCTGTGTTTTCAGTCGTTTTTTTTTTTTTTCAGTTTGCTGGCACTTTGCATTTCAAGTGTCGATATTTCAGTAGGAGCCCTAAACTGGAGTGGGGCCAGCCTTGGAGTTTGGCTACTGCCTGGCACACTTTAAGCTCCAGCTACTCTGTATTGTTTTACCCTTGAATTGAGCAACTTAACTTTTAGAATCTAAAAACTACTAATGGCAATGAACCCTCTCTGCTCCATGACCATCTCCTTCAGGGCTACAGTGAGCCTGATCTGGATATGTTAATGCTACCATACAACAGTATCTTGACCATCACCACTGCCCAGATACATCCTGCCTTTGTTAGGATACATACTCCATGTCACAGCCTCGAATTGAAACATCCAAAATCCAGGAGGAATTTTTAAGTATTATTTTAATTCACTTAAACAGTTAATATAACATGTTTTAAGCTAATATCCATTTCCTGAGCAATAAGTATGAAACTCTTCATGTTTGGCAGTACTAATTGAATGTAATCTTTCAGTGATTTACCAGAAATTCAAATGCTTTATGGGTAACAGGGCAAAAATATAAGGCAAAATTTGGGATGCTCTGCAAAATTCTGGATAGTTGGGAGGTATGCACAACACTCAATAATTGCTTTGCTTTGATGATTTTACTTAGTTTACTGCATTACTTTATTGTCATTTAATAAGAACATTAATACTGATGAACTGAGTGATTAATAAGTGGAGTAGAACTGAGGTGCAAGCCGGAAAAAGACTAAAATATACAAATAAGGCCCATATATTTATACTACTAACCCAGGTGCAATATTTTTTTTTGACTGCTACTGCTACGTGCTTGTTCACCCTTAACATGGTACATGATTCATGTGCAATGCTATTACTTGAACTTTGCTGCTAGATGTTTGTTTTTAGTATCTGAACAAGTGTGTGTTTCTAGGAATATATGTAGCTATATACTTAATTGTAGAGTTGATTTATAAAATGGGAGTAGTATTATTATATGTTGTTTTAAATTATGTCTTTCTATGTATGTGATCTCCTTTTTGTCTGTCCCATGATGAACTGATTGCACGGAATCTCATTTAATATACACTTGTGTAGATCTAAATGACAATATCGTTACTTTTGACTTGACTTTGACATTTTGACTATAGTTCTTTTGAATGGCATCATTATAATGCCCATTACTGTATGTAGACATATACTATGGTTATTTAAATCATATAAATGTGTAACATGTTAAACCAAAATGTTGTATACTACTTCTATTTGGAAATGCAGTACTTTATGATGCTTAAAATAACCAGTATTAATTCCTTGTTGTGCATTTTTACTGCTTTAAAATATTCTTAACCTTATGCTATGAAGCTGAGTATACACCATTACCTGTGTATTTACTGTTACTGTAGGTATAACTGGAGGTTCACTACATATTATTTTACTGATAAATACACTTGATACCTGTAGGACTCATATTTGCATGTAGTCACTACATTATAGGCACACCTACAATGTTTTATTAGGTGGGGAACCTGTCTTGCACACATCTGTGTTAGTGGTATGATGAAGATCATGTACAGTGGTGTTTGTTATAAAAAAAAACAGGATAACTTGAGTTGCATGCTTCCTATTAATGCGAGGAACCCTTTTACAGTGGTGGGTACTTCACTTTATTGCATTTTGCTGTGTAGCCTGTAGCTACAATTTTGTTCAGATTTTCTCCTGTTTGTGTGCACAGACACAGCCCATGTCTACATGTTGTTTTGTTCAGTTTCTGTCCTGTTTTTATGTACAGACACCACCTATACCTATAGGTTGCTCTGATTCCCTCTAGAATGCATGCATGGACACAGCCCATGTCTACATGTTGTTTTGTTCAGTTTCTGTCCTGTTTTTATGTACAGACACCACCTATACCTATAGGTTGCTCTGATTCCCTTTAGAATGCATGCATGGACACAGCCCATGTCTACATGTTGTTTTGTTTGGTTTCTGTCCTGTTTTTATGTACAGACACCACCTATACATATAGGTTGCTCTGATTCTCTCTAGAATGCATGCATGGACACAGACCATGTCTACATGTTGTTTTGTTCGGTTTCTGTCCTGTTTTTATGTACAGACACCTATATACATATAGGTTGCTCTGATTCCCTCTAGAATGCATGCATGGACACAGCCCATGTCTACATGTTGTTTTGTTCGGTTTCTGTCCTGTTTTTATGTACAGACACCACCTATACCTATAGGTTGGTCTGATTCCCTCTAGAATGCATGCATGGACACAGCCCATGTCTACATGTTGTTTTGTTTGGTTTCTGTCCTGTTTTTATGTACAGACACCACCTATACCTATAGTTTGCTCTGATTCCCTCTAGAATACATGCATGGACACAGCCCATGTCTACATGTTGTTTTGTTCTGATCTCCTCATGCTTGTTTGCACAAACACAGTCCACGCCTGCATGTTGTTTTTCTTCTGAGTTTCTCCTCGATGCCCATATATTACTTTTGTTTCAGACTCTCCTCTAATTGTGTGCACAGACACAATCCATATTTGCTTGCTGTTTTTGCTGTGTTTCATTCCTGTTTTTTATGCACAGACAGCCAATTCCTGCATGATGTTTTTATTATGATTGCCTCCAGTTTGCATGCACACAGGCCATGCCTGTATATTGCTTTGTTCTGATTCCCTAGTGCTTGTTTACACAGACACAGACCATGCCTGCATGTTGCTTTTGTTGAGTCTCTCCTCTCTGTCTGCACAGACACAATCCATGCCCATGTATTTTACTTTTGTTCTGATTCTCTCCTGATTTTTATGCACAGACACAGACCATGCCTGCAGGCTATTTTTGTTCCGATTCCCTTCAGGTTTGCATTCACAGACAGGCAAAGCCTGCACATGACTGCCGCAGGAATGGCATCTACACCTTCACTTCCTTAATGTGCAGGCTGGTGAATTGCCTCCCACAGCAATATGTACTATAACACACCTACGACTTTTGCTGCCTGTGTACTTTTCTTCATGTTTTCCTGTGCAGTTTTGTGATATTAGGACCTGGGACATTATGTTCTGTAAATAAATTAAGCATTCTCTCAGTGGATGCCTCCTGTGCTGAATTTTGTTGTTGTGATAATTTTTGCTTGCCCGTAGATACTTGCTGTTTGATGTGCAAGTCCACATATGCCTACAAAGGTATGTTGCATTGATATATCCAGTACTGTTTTGATAATGTACTCCCCTGTGGATATTGCAATGTCCATTCCCACATCTACTGTCCTGCTGCTAATAGCATCACATGTAAACCTATATTTTCTTCAAATGCAAATATATTTGTATAGTTAAATGTGTATTGACAATAAATCACATATGCTAATTTGTTAACACATGACTGGTGGCCTGCCTGTATGTGCATTGCATCTTTGTTTTCTTGTGATGCATTCTGTGTTGCAATGTTTTTTAACAACAGTAAAGTTCAGCCATTTATTTCTTCTTTGGTAAGTGTGGCAGTGAATAACAAAATTTAGACAGCTTTTTCTGCATGTTATCCTGTGTTGCATGGCAGATGATGCATTATATCCTGCACACACGTCCACGAGGCATGCTTAATATTTCCTGGTGTGTGTATGTCCTACATGTGTATACATTGGGGACAAGGGTGGTGCCATGTACTGTTGTCAACACAAACTGTAGCTTCTTTGTTTACCTTGCTGCTGACATCTACTTGATGCATTTATTCACTTTTTGTATACAGTGTAGTTGTTGCATGTCCTGTCTTACTAGTACAATTTAAAAAAGTGATTTTATTATTTTTCCTGTGCTGTACACAGTTTTCAAAATGCACTTTTCATATTAACGCTCAATGCTACTGTGTGCAGTTATGGGCAGTTCCATTAAGTCATGTATTTGGACATGATTCTATTTTCTTGCTGTCATTGTCCCATGAGTTGGTAAGAAATGCCAGTGTTGGTTATGCTATACGGTGCACTGCATAGAACTCTATCCTACAGTACTGTATCTGTGTCCATTTGGACAATGCATTATGCTGTTCTACTACAACTGGTAGCCATTGATTATTGTGTTATCTTTCATTAGCATCTGCTGACATTAGCTTTCATTGTTAATGCTACTTTATGCATAAATCACAAACCCCTTTTCACCTCATTGTTAGATGGTATCATTTTGGTTTACACTTTCTCCATTCCTGTTGCTTGTTTATACTCTGGCTGTGACAGTATATCAACCAGACAAATATATAAACAACTTAGGTCATACATCATTTAATGAAAACAGTCAGATACCTGTAAGAGAGCAAATTCCCACTAACTACATTACAAGTGGCCCTTCAGTGGTCAAGAACATTTATGGATTAGTGGAGTATTACTTTAAAAATAGACAGCAGTAGCATGTATTTGTTTATTGCATGCCTATGCAGGTGTGTGTGTTTGTGAGTGTGCATGCTTGCATGTGTATTGTGTGTATTATGTGTGTTTTGTGTGTGCGTGTGTGTGTGTATGTGTGTGTGTGTGTGTGTGTGTGTGTGTGTGTGTGTGTGTGTGTGTGTGTGTGTGTGTGTGTGTGTGTGTGTGTTGTGTTCCTGGTGCATTTTTGTTTGCTCAATTCCCATTGGACTCTGGACACCTCTGAAATGTATCATGTCTAAGACCAAACGCTTATTTTAGAAGCAATTAAGTTACATAAATGCCAGTGCATTGATTAATGATTCAGTCATCTAACAATTAGACCCAGTTATGAGACACACTGGTTCTTATTTCACATACATCTGTCATTTTACCATTAGCATGCAACCATTTAAAACAGCTCAGCACTTCAGTGTTTCCATAAATATGATGCTTCAGCTGTGGCAGTTGACTAGGTAATACATTTCATTTATAGTGTTCATTTTGAGATGCATTGCATGTCTCTGAGTCCTTTTAAGTAGCAGATGTATGTCCATAATTTCCATTCTTTCCAAGTAACTCTATTGTTTTTTTTAATCTGCCTTTGTTTACTAGTTTTAGACATAAAGTTTAGCCAGAGAAGCACTCAGCATCCATATAAATACTGGTTAAGATCAGATGACTATCAACTTTCTTTCAGTAAGTTGTCACAAGTTAGTGTTATTGGGTGTGGAATGTGGATTTATTTATCATTTTCTCTCTTCCTTCAAAAAATGTGTATTTTTATGACAGAGCATGATATTATAGACACTAAGCACAGAGCATCAAATGTGCTATTTTCTTAGTCTTCTGAAAATACAGGTAAATAAATAATATCTACATATGAATGAATATATGTATGTATTTATATGTATACTGAAGCATTATGTAGTGCTTTAAGTAATGAAGCATACCCATGAAAACAGCTTTCTCAGTTTTTAGATGAGGTTTATTTACAGAGACAAAGGAAAAAATACATCTTGCAATAACACAGGAAGTAAAAGAAACAAAATTCATGTCTATTCAGAACAGTTCTTTCCACACTTCAGTACTAAGAATTTTGTTTATCAGCCACAGGAATGTTGCAGTGCTCCATGAAGACAAAAAGGGAGACTCCACCTGGTGTGGAAAATGTCATTTTCTCTTTAGCTTCTGGGTCTAGTGGAATTTGACAATAGCATTTGTTACTCTTTTGTCCTGTATTAAACTGACACTGCCAGGCAATTCCGAAAGTATGTCTTTATTCCTTACTACAAATTCTGCACTTCTTGTTTCAGAGAAATCGACAATGATCCATCTATTTTGACTTCAGGGTATGCTGTGGAGATTTAACTTCTTCTGCAAACGTATTTACTAAAGAAACATCAGTCTGTCTCCAAGATATAACTGTACTGTTTTCCTTTTTCTTGGATGTCTCACCCTATAATTCACTTACTTTCTCTACAATTTCAAACACTCCTTGCTACTTTGCAAAGAACTTATTTTCTGCAGTGGGTACTAACAAAAGTACTCTATCTCCCAGATGAAATTCTCTAAGATAAGCATTTTTGTTATATGCTCTCTGTTTTGTGTGCTGTGTTTTTTCCATATATCCTCTTACTATAGGTAGCATAGTTCTCAAAGCCTCCTGCAAGTCTGTAACATGCTATGGCAGAATTAAAGTGTGTGTTTTCCTCCTGCAATGTTTATTTTGTTATATGTATCAAGCCTAAGGGATGTCTGCCATATAGCAGTTGAAATGGTATGAATCCTGTTGAGGCTTGATATACTTCCCTTACAGCAAAGAGAAAAGATGGAAGCACTTGGTCCACTTTCTCCCATTCAGTTCTATAGCCTTTCATATCAAAGCATTCAAATAGTCTTATCTGTTTGAGGGTGGTATAAATATGTCCTTAGCTGTTTCACTTTAAAAATTTGACAAAGTTCATGTATTACTAGTCTGGATATGAATGGGGTGCCTTGGTCAGAACTTCTTGGGGAATTCCTACTCTAGAAGGGAGAAGTGCAATGTTTTTTTTTTCTGCTATGGATTTTGCATTAACTATTTGTAAGGATACTTCCCCAGGAAATGTTGTTGCATAGTTAGTGATTACCAATGATTACTAGGCTATACTGATGGTCATTACTTGATTTTACAAGTGGATTTAAAATTTCCATTGCTATTCTCTTAAACAGGACTTTCAAAACCTAGTCTTTTCACAACAATCATCCTAGAGTTCATTTAAGAGTTGCAGTATCCATTCATCCAGATTTTTCCAAGAAGCCGAGTACTTACAATCACAAGTGTTTCAACATTATCACATGGGTCGGAGCAAATTCACTGATTTCTCAGCAGCTACCTTTCCTGTTTAAACTTCAGAGATACCTTCCAGACCTCAGATGCCACCTTTTAGATTTCTTTCTGTAACTCCCTGCAGACTCTTCTTCAGTACCTCCACTCTCAAACCACAGAACAGGAATCTGATCTCTTCCACAGACAGTGGCCATTATCTACCTCCAGATGCAGCTTCTCCTCTGAAAACCCTATACCAAGCAATGTATATTTGTGGCTCAACAGTCAGTATGTTGTTAACTAGGTATGTGGGATGGTCTAATAGCCCTTTATATTAATGACTGACAGAGGAGAACGGTACAGTAACTACAGGATTATTAGCACAGATAAATTAATAAAAGCACAATTAAATGTCTAGATAAGCTATTTCCAGGCACCTTAGTGTTAACATATAGAATAATTAAATGAGAAAACCTTACTGAAGTGATAGTGTAGTAAGCAGAAGGGGTGAGTGATTTAGGGGGGGGTCGAACCAGTAAAGAAGAGTTAGGAAAGTACAACTGGACTTGGTGGGAAAGGAGAATCAAAGTATTAAGGGGGGTACCAAAGCATCAAACAATCATCAACACAAAATTATACACTTTATTAATATCACCGCATTTCAAACGTTCTTGATTTTAGCTCTTTGTTTTAGGGTTTATCTGCAATTTTTGTTGTGAGTGACTGGGGATTGTATTATAATAAATATTTCCACTTTCACTCTAGATGAACTGATTTTAGGAAAGTAGGAATTCCTTTTATCTTTTATTTGTGTTTATTTATGTTGTTCATCTGTCGACTGTCACCCTACCCTAGAATTCACATTAGTCCATTAGTAAACTACTGTTCCACAGTAAGAATACAGCGCCTGCAGCATGCATGACATTGTGATACTCACCTCCCCTGCACCTGTGGCATATTACTCTATCAGTAGCGCATCTCAGCCATGCTACATACTCATTTTTGTTTGAGCAGGAGGATAGAGCACAATTTTTGACTCATAGACAGAATCACATATTGTGTAGTGCATCTAATCTACCATTCTTGCATGCATAAGTCAAAACTGGTACTATAAGTCCTAGGGGTGAATAAAATTATTTTCCAGAGATGTCTGGATCACTGCCCAGTCCCCTGATATTATTTATTTCTTTCTTTTTACAAAACTAGCTAAAGACAGATTTACCTTGCAAACTACATTTTGACTAACTATATGGTGCATAATCAGGATAGACCAGACCTGTATTCAGGGAAGTTACTGCCCTATTAATTAAACACACTTTTCAGTCCAATCATCTACTCTCATTTGTCCCACCTGAGTCAGCCATGGCCCATACTGGTTAGATAGACTAGTGTCTCATGGTGGTCTAACAAATCTCCATTTGCTTTTATTTATATTCTTCCTCCCACTTCTCTCAGTGACTTGACCTTTTTGAAAACCTCAGACTTTTATTATTCAGAGTTTTATTATTTGAGAGTACACAAACATAAAGCTCTTTGCTGATCACAATCAACATTTCAGTATTTCTGAGATACAGGTCTAACAGAAGCTGTTCAATCTCACCACACTCTCATCCCCATTACAGATATCCACCTGGTTGTTTATTGGTTTGTTAACAAGCTCCTCATTAATGCCCCATATTCCACTAGCAATGGTAGAGGTTATTGCTCTGATCCCTTTCTTTAGTCATTTGAAACTTTCATACGTCTGATTCTTTAGATCATATCTCTCATGTGGTATGATTTATGTATAATGCTATGATTTTTCACCTTCAGATCTAGCCCTGCACCTCCTACATTTTTGACTTTTCTTTAAAAAGTTGGACTTGTTTAAGGGGAAATTCATTGTTAGACAATGAAAACAAGCCAACACATATAATCAGCAGCTGTATGAGGTCTAGAATCTAAAGACTCCTTATTCTGAAAACATAAACAAGAAGGTGCTGCTTTTATGGACCATTGCAATATTTTTTTCTAAGGCCAGTGTTATGATTTTAATATTTGGTGGTTCAGATATATGATTTTAATCTTTGATTGCTTCTTGTCCTTAAACCACTTCTAGTCCATGATCTACTTCCTATTCTGGTCCCCTGTCTGTACCATTTAATGAATAATAATGCTTTTGATTTCTTTGAAAATTCTCTTAATTCAGATAGTTGTCTTCCTGCTTACGACCTATAAGCTATATGGTAGTAACTGCCCCCAAAATAAAAAGAAAACTAAGCCATTATAAAACTGATGTATGATTTTAGTTAGATATATCAAATCTTATTATTTACAACCAAAACAGTGTGCAGTTGTAAAGGGGGGGGGGGGTAGATGGCACTGAGCAACACCAGCATTCTAAATATGTTATGCAGGATTCTAACAATTTTGACAGGAAAACTTCATTAATATTATTGTTTTGGTAATATTTTGAAGAAACTATATTAAGTGTAACTCTTCTGAGTTTGTTTGAAAAAAAAATCCTCTCAAACTCATTTGAGAAGACAACAGAGAGGAAAGCGAACAGTATCAACTGGAACTACTCAAGAGCCTCCACCTCAGGCCCAAGCATGAGGAGAAAACTATAAAATTGTACTTCTTCAGTGCAAGATATATCTATTAAAATGGATTAGCTTGGTAGTAAGATGGAGTCAGTAAAAGAAAACTAAAATAACAGAGTTATTAACCGGCACAATACAAAAACATGATTACAAAATAAATGACATAGAAAATGCAATGAATGGCGAAGAGGGGGCACTTCAGGACGAGGAACATAAAACAAAACTTTTAATGGAACAAAATAAATGGCTATTGAAGAAAATCAATGGTCTAGAAAGTAGAGAAAGAGCAAATAAGCTAAGAGTTTGTGGTCTAGAAGAAACAGAAGTTAACAATATGGTTACTTTCTTGAACTCTTCGATACCCAAAATTCTGAACCTATTGTAAAGTTTTTCACAGGGTATTGAAAGGGCTCATAGATTCATAACGAATGCATCCCCTGCAAAAGGAGCACTGCTGAGATCTCTATTTACGAACATTTTCCTAGCATCTAGATAAAGAACTAGTCTTCAGAACGGCATGGTCCAACCCTTCCATTAAAGAAGGAAATAATATAACACATTTTGATAAATGATTCGTCCTCAAAGGTAGTGGAAAGAATAAACAATTGCCTGTGATTCATAGAAAAGATGAAGAAAGGAAATACTAAAGCACACATTCTTTTTCTGACAAGGATGAAATTCTTTCTACAAGAAGGCATAAACATTTTCAACACAGTGAAAGAAGTAATAACATGAGAAATGGAAAAATCTAAAAGAAACAACAAAATGGTACGGAACACTACTTCTTTGAAGAGATAAGTTTAGTATTTCTCTCCTAGAGTGCCCACCCTCTAGCTGAACTGAAGTTTCTCCAACATATTGTAAGGATTGTTTCCCAGGAATATATTACTTACAAACTTTCAGCAGGCAAACCCTTTGACACTCAAGCAAACAGACTCACCAGGTACTAAAAGGAAGCCAGTGACAGCTACTGCCCCCAGACCAATATCTTGTAAGTAAACATCAGGATTTCATAGGAATACATTACTTAGACTTTCAACAAGCAAACCCTTTTACACTCATGCAAGCAACCCCTCTGGGCACTGAAAGGAAGTCAACAACAACCCCCAAAGTATGTTGAGGCACCTTCCATAAAGTATTACATTTACAAAAAACGATACATTCTTCTGTAGACTTGTGCAGCATCATAAACAAACTATTTTATTAAAGTCTCTTACACAGCTTGTGTTGTTACCCAAAATAGTAATCCATTACTTTTTTATTTATCTTTATGTTGTCAAAAGACAAGCTACCCTGGTAGAATCAAAATATCAATCAGTTATACAACAAACAAAATATTTGCTAAGAGTAGGAGGAACAAAGCCATACATACTAAAAGCCCCCTGACCAATCTAAACAAGCAGTTAAGAAGGTTAATTAATGCTTCAAAGGCTAAATTTGAAGAAAAAATAGCTTCTCACGCAAAGGGCAACCACAAAACTTTATACAGTTATGTCTGTAACCTCAGAGGAAATGCACAACAATGCACAGTACTTATTGTAAATGGCATCATCCACACTGAACTGGAGGCCATTGCCAACCTTTTGGCTGACAGGTTCAGCTCAAATTTCTCCCCTCACTCCCCTCGGACAGTCCAAAGGAAATACCACATAACACATTCCCCCCACCCATTGCTAGGGAACAGGTCATCAATGCACATTCCAAGGCCAAAAACACTGCATCGATCGAAGGGGCCCTGATAACATCCCAGGATGTTTAATAAATAGCATGAAACATACACTCTCTGGTCCACTTGAATCACTTTTCAACTGGAGCCTTCAGTCACGTTTTGTTCCCAAGGAGTGGAAGATGGCTACAGTCATTACTGCACAAAGGAGGTCCAACCACTGATTCTGGTAACTATAGGCCCATAAGTCTTACCAGCCTCATATGTAAGGCCATGGAAAGAATCATCATGGACATGATAAATGAGGATGCAGGTGATCAGCAAACACTGGATCTATCACAGTTCAGCTTTGTTAAAGGAAGGTCATGCCTATTAAATCTGGTGGATTTTTTTTGAGAGGGTCATCAAAGCACTGGATGAAGGTAAGACTTGACACAGCTTACCTCAACCTGGCTAAGGCTTTTGTTACAATTCCCAACTCAGGCATTATAGAAAAGCTCACTGATTTAGGTATAAACCCTTTTGTCACCCACTGGATAGCCAACTGGCTCACAAATAGGACCCAGGAGGTCAAAACAGGTGAGGTCACCTCCACCAAGAGGCCAGTCACTAGTGGAGTTCCCCAGTATTCGGTACTAGGCTGCTCCTCTTTGGCATCTATTTTTCTGAAATGGAAGTAAATGCTGAAGGTTTATGGCTGACTAAGTTTGCAGATAATTGACAGCTGGGGGTTGTCATCAACTGCTTGCAGACCCTAGCATTCTTCAAGAAGGTCTATCTCTGACTAACAAATGGTGCCAAAGCCATGGTCTTAAACTCAATGTTAAGAAATGCATAACTGTACCCTTTTGGAAGTCAACCATCCCATCTAATTAACATGTTCATAACACACCCCTAAGAGTTAATCCAGTGTGGTCAGGGATCTGGGTACGCACGTAGACAGTAGCTTTACCTATGACCATCATGTGGCCATAGTGGTGAGGAAATCTTTTTATGTTGCATAACTTATAAGTAAGGGCATGGCATCTAGATTAAAACAGATCACTATCTCACTGTACTCTGCCCTTATCAAACCAGTCAGAGTACAATGCTCCCTTTGGTATGTGCCTGACCATGTATGTACAGCAACTAGAGAGACCTCAAAAGTGCCTTACAAAAAGAATACAAGGTGTAACAAACCTGTCTTATGCAAAGCACCATAAAGACCTTTCCCTCTACTCATTCTCCTAGAGGTTTCTAAGGGGTGATCTATGCCTGGTGCACAAGGCATCCACAAACCCCACACGTATGAATCACCTACATATTTGTAAGTCAAAGAGTACCAGAAATACAAGGTCTAGGGACCTGCATTTTGTCTGTGACTTAAACAGAACATGCCGGAGAGACAGATATGTATCTCAGAGACTGCCCCTCCTACGGAACAGGCTTCCCATCCATGTGAAGTTGATTTTGTCTTTTATCCAGTTTACACCAGGCCTGGCACCCATGTCCTTTATGGACAGAGGTAACTTATAAATGCCTGGCACTCAATGTCCTGTTTGGATACAGGACATCATTATTCTTTCCGGAAAACTTGGCTAGACTTAGAAAGGGCTCCTGGGTCATTAGCCTAGTAACAGTCAATAAATCTATGATTCTATGAATATAGCCTCATTGTCAAATTCAAAAACCTGATATAACTTTTCTTGTAACATTAGGGTAGCAGCAGCACTCCAACGAGTAAAGTAAAACATATAGCAAAAAGGTAGCCATCAAACTAGGGTCACTCTATAGGGTCAAACCTTTCCTCACTAATGCTACCAAACAATCCATAGCCAACACACACTTACTCTCCTCCCTGCTATATGCCTCACCTATACTCACTAATCTTAGGAAAACAGACCTAAATAAGATGAAATCTTGCTATAACAAAATAGCAAAATTTGCCAATGGCCTCCCCTACAGATCATACCATTGTAATGCACTACACCAACTAAAATGGTTGGAACTTCCAACCTACTAATGTTCAACCAGCTAAACATCACACATAATGCCTTTCTCCACCCTAGCAACTACAGAGCCCTAAAAGACCTGATTCAACCCTATAGCACCAAGAGATCCCTAAGAACAACCAACAAACTACTTCTAGAAGTAACTAAATCCAACAATTACCATGGTGAATCCCTCATATCAAACAAGATCTCCAAAATTTGGAATTCCATACCCCAAACAAATTTCAACACTAACATTGCATTAAAGTTTAAAACACTTCTGAAAGAATACCTTATAAATAAATGGTTATACTCTTGCACCATTCCTGGATGATCCATCCCTTCTCTTCTACCTCCCTTTTTTTCACCCTCTTTCTTCATTCTCCCTAATTCCTTCTCCAAAATTTCTCCTCTTGCTTTCTCCTTTTATCCCTTCACTGAATCCTGTCTGACCCTCCTACCCCTTTCACCCCTCTCCACTTTCAAACTACCCCTCAGTTTTTACTACATTTGTTCTTCAGTACTTCTGTCAGTCTATTATCAAACTGCTCTGATGATTACTCCAGGCTCCCTATTTCCCAGCAACTAACATTTACCTTAATCACCACTTGCTAGACCCTAATTGGTGGGCTTGTGTTTTTTCACTCCCACTCTAGTTTTGAACTATTTTACCTACTTATCTGAAAATCTATAGTTTATTCAAGATATTAACTCTTGCAGTCATTTGCTATTTTGATATGTTTCAAATGCAATTAAACACCTGTTGTATTTTTCATGCTGCCTTTTATTTTTTTTATTTTTCCTTAATGTGTATCAGCATGTCTTCAAATGTTTTGTATATATTATTTACTCTATTACTAGTAAGTTTTATGCTAAGGTTATGTCACCCATTCTGTATTGTTTTAGTTTTGACATTTTTATTGTTTGTCGTTAATTGTGGAGCTTTTCTCCCTGGGCCTCCACTGAGAAAGGGCTAATTATTCTCAGCCCGGTGGATAATCCTGGTAAACAAATGTAAAATAAAATACAACGTATACTTACTAGTAGGACTCTAATCTTACTCTCTGTGAGTATTATTACCTTTAAAAGTTTTATTCTTTTTCACTCATTCACTGATTCTTTTCCTCAGTTCTGCCTACTTTCTGCTGGTGGAGTCTGCTTTGCCTGATTCTCAATTTTTTTTTTGCTTTTCTTCTTTTTCATCAGCTATCCCACAATGTCTGAGTATTTATTTGCATTTTCCTCTCATTTATAAACACCATTTTTGAAATCAGTTTTGTATTTCTCCCCTAGAGTACCAGTCCTCTAGCTGTAGTTAAGTTTCTGCAAGTTATTTAATTTTCATTTTATGTCTATTGATGCTTAATATTCTCCTGCTTTTCTTCCTGTACTAATTATATTGTATACAAAGAGTAGATATTGCGAGCAGACAGATGCTTTTTCTATAAGAACAGATATTGTGACCTGATGTTATTGCTTTTCTGTTACAATATTTTTAATGCTTTTACTTTCTTGTTCCTCTGTAGAGTTATTACTGGATTAGTTTAGGCTGTGAGAAAAATGAATAGCTAACTGTGTGTCTGTAAGAGCTATTGTGTGACCTGAAATTATTTGTTTTACTTCTTACCCAACAGTCCGAGTGTTCGTTTTTCTGGTACACCTGGGTAATAGCCATATTTTCTGATTACAAGCCAGTGTACAATGTTGGTAAATTATAAATACTGTTGTTTAACTTTATCTTAAGTGCCCTGCAACTGATTTTATTGATTGTAATAGAAATTATCTCTTAATACCTCCAAATGAGCAAATTATGTAAAATAAGACCTTATGGTTGAATTTGATTACCTTTCTATACATTTTGATGTATAAGCTGATAAGTGTCTAGTATCTGACAAAAACATATGTTAACTGGCTCAATCAGATGCAACAATAGTGCTTCTATCAATCCTTTTCTCAACTCGTTTTGTTAAGTCAGATAACAGTAGTAAATATTCTAGAAACTGTAATTTGATATTCTATGGTTAGATGTTAAATTATAAAAAGTAGATAAACTAGTTCTGTGCTATTTCTGTGCTTGTAACAGCACATGCATTTTTCTTTCTCTTCGCATTATGTAGATGATCCTTTTAAGAATTCAGTGGTTGTCATTTATTTGCAAAACAAAAATAGTTTTTCACATACACACACACACACACACACATATATATATATATATATAAAAACATATATATATATATATATATATATATATATATATATATATATATATATATATATATATATATATAGGTCCACTGTAATTTCGAAATTTCACAATCCTGACATTCTAAATGCTCAGAACTTCTAGATTGTGGAATCTTGAGAGTAAAAAAAATGAAATAAAATAAGTATACATCAAGAAACACACACATCCCCTGCAACTTAAATATACCCACTCTGAGATTGTACTACAGTGAAGAGAATGGTAATGTTCCCATTCTGCACTTTACGGTGACCTCCATAGACAGGTTTCGGCATTCCACAATCTCAAAGTTCTGAGCATTGGTATGTAGAATGTCACGATTGTGGAATTTCAAATATATATATATATATGTGTGTGTGTGTGTGTGTGTGTGTGTGTGTGTGTGTGTGTGTGTGTGTGTGTGTGTGTGTGTGTCTGTGTGCAAATGTATGATGGACTGGGTGGTATAAAAGGAAATGAGACAAAGGAATTTATATATGTTTAGCAAAAGGAAAACTTATTTTTGCATTTAAAGCTTATATTAGGTGTCCTTAATCTGAGAAAGCCAGGTGCCTGAACTTAGCTTCCAGGTGTTTTTTTTTTCCCTTATGCATTGTCTAAGGTGATTCAAATGGTCTGTGATTACTTGCATCTGTTTTATTTTGAAAATTTCCCCCCCAAAAGTCATCCTTTTTAAAATCTGAAAACAATCCTTTGTTGTTTCTTCTTCATTAGAATCTTTACATTTTTCTCCTCTATTGTTTTATCTTTTATATTACTTTTAACCTCATAAAAATCTTCAAATCTTTCCCTTCTATTTTTATTACAATTTAAAATACATTCTTATTATCTTTGCATGGATATATTAAATAATATTTCTCCACTATCATGATATACCATTCCCTTCTACCTTTTTTATCTTCATCCATCTTAATTTTCCATAACTTCATCTCATCATCATATTCTTTTCTACCATCTCCGTCTTTTTACATCTTTTCTTTCTCTTTTTATTTATCTCTACATATTTCACATACAGTATTTTCCTATCAAACTGCATTCCTTTGCCTTCATTTTTTCAGTTCATAAAAATGTGTATAGATGCCGAATACACAACTGTATTTTTAAAATTTAAATCTACTTCTTCATATTATATTCAATTCCCCATCTAACTGGATTTAGTCTTGATTCTCAAATAAAACTGAAAAAAAAATCTAACAATTCTTTTTTCCATTTTTTCCAAACACATATATATAGATTCCCCAGATATCTCAACTTTCCCAGTGTATGTTTATTCAACATTCAACATATATACATTCTTTTTAAAGGATAAATAGAACATTTTCCACCAACTAGCCTCTTTATTTCATCCAGAATTTCTCTCCATTGTTTTTCCCACTTTCACCAAACCTTATTCCTAACAGGTTTATCGTATATCTAGTAAATATATTCCATTTATCTTCTTTATTTCACAAAACCATTTACATTTTTATCTATTTAACCTTACTCTAGCTTTACTTAACCCCTTTTCCATCCTTATTACAGTTTCTCTCATTCATACTATGTATTTTATTGCAATAACTAAATCATTTATGTAACAAACACACAAATGTATTATTGTTCCATTTCCCTTCATGCTTCACTCATTTCATCAATACGTTTGTATTATTGCATTCATTACTAGCACAAATAAATACATACTCATCAGACTCCTCTTTTTCCCACCTTATTCTATCTTTATTTTCTTTTTTGGACAACCATTTACCACAATCTTCACTCAGGACATCCCATAACACATCTTTAATACTTTATTATTTTTTCCAATGCATCTTTCTTCTCACTTAAAATCACATGTATTACTTACAGTATTTTATCATTCTTAACACTTTCTTCACTTGTTTTCCTTTTACTCCTTAAATCCATTCTCCTATCAAACAGTCTCCATTTTTTGCATTACTTTCTTAAAGATTTTGTAATCAGTATTACCCAGTGTTATTGGCCTCCAGTGCTTAAAATGTTTTCATTATTTTTCTTCCAAATAAATTAAGTCATCCTAGCAGATACATATCTTCTCTTCTTCTTTTCCTTCCTCTAATCATTCATTCAGTATTTCTACAATATTTATTTTCCCTTACACTCACTCTCTTATAATATTCATAACTTAATCCATCCAAGCCTGGTACTGATTCTTTCTTCCCTTCTTTTATAAGCTCTTCCAATTCTTTCTTCAAATTTACATTTTGCTCTCTCCAAAATGTTCTTTACTTTATAATGCTCCATTCAACTTTTTTATTATGCATTGCTTCTTTATTTTTTTTCTATCTTCATAATTGAGTCATTTACATGTTTCTACCCATTCCATTCATCTTACCCTCCCTTCTTTCTGCCTCCTTTCCTAAAAAGATAAAACTTCTTCCTTCTTTCCCTTTAAAGAATTTTATATCCAATATTGTCTTAATTTTCTTAACTTTTCTCCTACAGTCTCTTTTCTATTTCTCTTAATTTATTACTCCTTTCTTCCATTCCCTTTTCAAAATCTTTCTTTGTATTTCATATTCTACTTTTCTTCTTTTTTACTTTGCTCTCTAGTTCCAAAAAAGGCTTTTGATATTTTCTCTTTAAACACTGCCTACTACTTTGTTCAATTTTCGTAAAACTCTCATTATCATACTTTCCTTCCATAGTGTACTACCTTACTCCTTCATTTCTTTCTTTTTGTTTACATCCTCTGTTAACTGTTTTATTCCTTTACTTTCTTTTATGATTTCTTAATTATCACCTAGCACAGCCCATTTTGGTCTGAAAAATGTACTTCTATCCCACCTGCAACTCCCTTCACATTACTGGAATACATAACATAATCTCTCTCTCTCTTTGAAAAATGTCTCTTTTATATGTCCGTTCTGTACTTTTTATTAGCATCAAGTTTCCACATTACATCACTTGTTTTATCACATCAGCATATTGCATTATTTCTCTCTTTTCTTTTCTTGCCTTATTGTTAAAGTCCCCAATCATCACTAATAACATGTTTACTTTTTTCTTTCCAACATGTTGTATACAATTATCCTCGCACATTTTTCCTCAAGTCATATATATTCACCCCCGCTGTTATCACAACTGTTACAGCTAATATTTTACTTTGTTTTTTCTTCTTTTTAACCCAGAACATATCTCATATATTACAGACTGCATATTTTCCCCATGCAGTTTCATATTTTTCATTTCTGTAGCATATCTTGTACCCAGTGAACATAATACTTATATCTTTTTCTTGCTGCAACATTCAATAACCATTAAATCTCTCACTTTATTTCTTATACTGTTCATATTTAGTCATAAAATACATACATCATTTCTTTCCCTTTCCATTTTTTACATCTTTTTTCCTCCTGTCTTTATTTTTCTCTTTCTCCTTTTCACCCTCCCTCCAATAGGTTTAACTTCTTTCTGTTCTAGTTCTTTCCCTGTTACTGAGTCACCATCTTCCTCTTCTTCACTTGCCAACACATCATACTTACTTTCTGTTTGCATCTGAATCTCTTCCACCATTATCCATTCCCTTCGTTATTTTTCTTCATTTTTGAGTCAGATTTCTGTCACTTTCTTCCTGACTTACATCAGCTATTTCACTTTCTTTGTGAATATTGCTTTCTACATATTGTCACCCCCTCTCCATTTCTTTGTCATACACTGTTTCTTTTTCCATCACTGTTCATTCAAACCAAAAATGGCGAGACTCATATTTCCTACAAAAAGGTTTCCAGTCCCTTGCAGTATGACCTTGCTCCCCATATTTCTACTATCTTCTGTTAGTGCATTCCTGAATTAAATATATTTTATCCCCACAATAGAAGCAGACATTCAGATGGCCACAATACCTAAAAGTTGCTTTATTCCCATTCACTATTACATTATTTGAAATATTATGTCATTTTCTATCCTGCATATCCAGTTTAACCCACACTTCCCATCTCCCTGTCCATACATTTCTGTTATCATATATTTTCTTTATGTCGTGCACTTTATTACATATTGTTAGGAAAAAGTTTTGGGTTTAAATTACTTTTTTTCTAAAGTTCTGAACTGTGCAGTCAATTTTCTTATTAAATAAAAGTCAAAGTTCTGAAAAATAAAATCTTTCTAAGGTGATATGTTTATTTTTCTCTTTTATCCACAAACTTTTCAGCTCCTGAAAGGGTTTCAAAAGTTACCTAACTGAAGTCTTCTGACCCAAAAATGTACTAAAGCTCTTACGCTTCTTAAGGTAATTTCTAATGACAATATAATATTATGTATAATATCATGCCTGTTAAAAGTAGCAGAGGTATTGCTTCTTATTCTTCTGACTAGTCTTTTTTCAAAAGATGCTCCTTTTTTGTTACTGTCAAACATCGATTTCCAGTTTGTATACTGCTTCCTGTTCCTCGACTTACCACACTTGCATATCTTTTGTTCGTTGTTTTATTAATGGCATCCTCAGTATACAGTTACAGAGACATATTCTTAAAATGATTATCCCATCAGCCAAACATACCTGTGTGTTTTTAACCTGTGCAATCTGCTTCTCTGTTACATTATCAGCTTCATTATTTAACTGGACCTATAACACTGAATACATCACAGCACTCTAGCTCACCTCCTCACTTTTATCTGTTTCTCCTTTCATTAAATTCACAACACTTCTGCGTCTATACCTCCACTGTCCACCTCTGTAAAAGGATTTCATCTCTCTTTGATACCTTATCCAGGTGTTAGCAAAAAGGTTTACACCTTCTTCATCCTGGAATTCTCCAAGCTGTAATGACAGCTCTCTGGCACCACATAGTGCTTGAAAAGAGTAGGGGAAGTTCCTGGTACTCTGGACAAATTTCCTCAAGTCAGAAGGAATACCACCTTGATTCTCCCCTGAAAAGAGGCCAATGACCTAGTAGGACTAGCCTGGTCAACAAAGTGTAAACAAAAGAAATAAGATGAAAAAAGACTTGACATGATATGTAATAAATTTAGTAGACAAATAAACAAATGACAAATAAGAAGTTATTATATCTTCAGACTTGATATCATAGAATTTAAAGGTTAAATTTTATACTAGAGTCTTATGTAGGAATAACTGAGAATAAAAGCATTTAAAGGATACTCCTTAATGTTGGAAACAAGGTAATATATTGACTGAGAATATTTAGAAAATAAATATTTAAATAAATGGAAATTTTGTCTTTTATTTGAGTTATACCTCAGATTACGCAGAAGCAGAGGTAAGAAAGTTAGACAAATTAAATTTAAAGAATGAGGTGTGTTAGTTAGATAAGCTATTTTTAACTTAGACTCTGTGTACTTAAAATATTAATTCTGGCCTTTTTTTAAATTTTAAGATTTTGTTGTTAATTAGAAAAGTGGCCCCGCATGTCTAAAATTTTGAACATTACTAGTACCTTCTTAGGAAAAAGAACAAGACTCCTCTATATAAATGCAACCTTAGGTCACAAAAATAGATCCTAAAACTTTGTCCAAAGAAAATAATAATTTACAAGGCTATAATCATTTAAGTAAAGACATGGATGAGGATTCTGTTCCAAAGAAGGGGTAGTCTCTGGGATATATGCCTGTCTTTCCAGCAGGTCCTATTTACATCACATGCAAGGTTTATGCCTTTAGAATGGGTATTTCTGGTGCTGTTTGTTTTGTGGATATGCAGGAGGTCCATCAGAGTGGGGTCTGACAATGCCTTGTATGTCAAGTATAGATCTACCTCAACAGCCTGTAGAAGACAGAATACGGGTTTAGGGCTTTGAGGTGTCTGCAGGGGACATGTTACTTATGCCCTGTATTCTTTTAGTGAGGAACCTCTCGGGACGTTCCAGTTGTTGGATATGCCTGGTTAGGTAAATACCAAAGGGGGCATTGTACTCAATGATAGGTCTGCTGAATCCCAAATACAGTGGAACAATGGCTTCCTTATACCTAGATGCCATATCTTTGTTTATAAATTGTACAACATAGAATGATTTCCTCACAACTGTAGACATATGATGGTCAAAGACTAGATTACTGTCTATGTGTATCCCTGAGTTCCTGACCTCTGGGTCAACTCTTAGGACTGTGTTGTCAATATGATAGTTACAAGGGGTGGATGACTCCCTGAAGGATATGCACTTCTTGGGATTTAGTTTTAGTCCATGGCTCTGAAACCAGTTCTTTGTCTGTGTCAGCTCTTCCTGGAGAACATTTGTGTTAGTGGGGGATTCAATGACAGCTCCTAATTTGCAATCATTTGCAAATTTAGTGAGCCAGAGGCCATCAACATTGGCCATGACTTCAGACAATTAAATTCCAAAAAGGAGTGGTCCCAGGACTCATCCCTGAGGGACTCTGCTCGTGACTAGCCTCTTTGCAGAGGTGGACTCCCCGATTCTAAATAGCTAGGTCCTGTATGTGAGCCAGCTGGCAACCCAGTGGGTGATATAAGAATTTGCACCTAATTTCCTGAGTTTGTCAACAATGCTTGAGTGGGATATTGTGTCATATGCCTTGGCCAGGTCAAGGTAGCCAGTGTGAACCATTTTTCCCTGATCCATTGCTTCGGTGGCCTTCTCAAAAAGTCCATCAGTCATGACCTGCGCTTGATAAAGCCAACTTGGGCTGATTCCAGTGTCTGGAGGTTTCCTATGTCATTATTGATCATTTCCATGATAATTCTGTAGTTTCCAGGGTCTGTAGATGGTCTGCCTTTGTGCAGAGAGATGCCTGTTGCTGTTCTCCATTCATGAGGCATGAAGTCTGTTTGGAGGCAACAGTTAAATAGCAATTCAGTGGGCCTGATAGGTAATGTTTCTTGCTATTTAGTAGGCATCCTAGGATATTGGTTGGGCCCATTGATGCGGTGTTCTTGGCCTTAGCATAAGCATTATGGACCTGCTCCCTACTAATAGTAGAGGGAGTTATATTTAATGGTATTTCCTGAGGGAAGTTTGAGGGGGAGAGAGAGGTAAAGTTAAAGCTGAAATTGTTGGCCAGTAGGTTTGCCATATTTTCTGGCTCAGTATAGGTGGCTCCATTAACAATGAACTCTGCACACAATTGTGTACTACCTTTGTGGTTGAGGACATAGCTAAAGAATGCCTTATGGTTGTCCCTGACCTGGAAGGCCACATTTATCTCAAATGTGGCTTTGGTAGACTTTATTTGGCCTCTAGGTTGTTTGCTTAGTTTGATGAGAGTGTTTTTATCCCACTGGTTGCTGCACTTCCTAATTTTTACCATGATTTTCTTCCTTCTATCATACAGCCTATGTATTTTGTGATTCCTCCAGGGTGGCTTGTTGTTTGAACTAGTTCTGTACTTATTCCTGGTTGATACAGCTGGTTCTATGCAACTATTAACATGCTTGTACAGAGTTTCTGTGACCAGTTCCATGAACACAGCAGTGTTCTCATGGTTTATAGGGGGCTTGAAATTTTGCCAGGTTATCACTTAATAGTAGGACTTTAGCATTAGAGTAGTTTTGTTATTTTATATTAAGTCGGGGGTCTCAATCTCAAATGACCAAGAAGGCTGTACAAGAACTAGCACATTTAGCTAATGGTTACAATTTCCAAAACAAAAAGAAAGAAAGAAAGAAAGAAAGAAAGAAAGAAAGAAAGAAAGAAAGAAAGAAAGAGAAAGAAAGATAATCCATGCAGCTTGGAATGTAGTGTGTAATAGTTTTTCTCCACATAATTATGCTGGTTTGAAGGTTGTTTGAGTTCCAAGGGCTATGACTTCAAAATCCCTGTTGTAACTTATCAGTATCCAATTTATATGTAAATTGTGTGGATTTAAATGAATACATTGATACAATGAAAGCTGTAAATAGTTATTTTATGATTGATTTCATTTATAATGTTTGTTTTATTGCTGTTGTATGTAAAATGTTAATAACATTTTATATGATTTAAAAAAGAAAATGTTATGCATCTTTTAACCGACCCAAACTCTTCTAGAAGTCAGCTATTACTACATCAAGATATAACTACACTATCACAAATATGGTTAACCTATCACTTGATATACAGGTACTAACTGACAAAATGTTTATTGAAACTCAGTTTGATGATACCTGTAATTTTGACAACTGTGTGTCAAAACACAGTCATTGTTTTAGCGGGGCGAGCACCCACATCTTATCCATACATGAAGCTCTATCAGAGCAGCCTTGAAATGTACTATTCTAATTCTAAGGCTTCTACAAGACAGGCAAAGTAAAATACCCAGCTCCAGCAACATTGCTCAATAAACACCAGTTGTAATACTGGAGATAGCATTGTTTGTTCCTACAAACATCACCCAGTTCTCAGTAATTTGGTCAATGCTAATGAAAAACATCCCTGTCACTTTTGTCTGCAACTATATCATATGCCCTCCTTTTTTCATTTACCATACTCTCTGTTCTTTCTAACCACTGACAACTCCTCGCTTCATAATCTTTCAATTAGCTTAGATTCTGCCTCAGGTTCTCCCTTGACCCTTTTCTTTCTCTACAATTTCAATTTTTTTAAATAACTGTTAATGAGGTTATGGCAGCACAGTGGCACAGCAGATATTGTTGTCACCTCACAGCAAGAAGACCCCAGTTCATTTCTCGGCTGGGGTTCCTTCTGTGGAGTCTGCAAGTCCTCTCTGTGTTTTTGTGGGTTTCCTTTGGGTTCTCAGGTTTCCTCCCACATTCCAAAGACATGCAGTAGGTGGAATGGAAACACTAAATTGGCCATAGGTGTGAATGTGTGTGTGAGTATGTGGTGGAGAATTGCTGCAGCAGAGCTAGCCACTCTGTGACATAAATCTTGGCTCTAGATGATTGTCAGTGTTGAAGTGGCACCCTAACCCCATGTGCAAAATGGATAAAGGGGGTTGTGGATGAAACTGATAATGAGGTCAACTGTGTCACTCTCCGTAAAAGCTTCTGCAAACATTGCATCACAAAACATTTCACAAAAAGGCTGCCAGTGTCATTCCCAGGCTTCTTAACTTTCCTCTTCGACATCTGAATTATCTTAGGATCTGTTCACTAGGTTGGAAACATACTATAATGTAAACCCCCTACCCATATTCCCCACCCCTGAATCATTCTCTGATTTTGTAACACCTTTATTGAACTTTCACTTATGGCATAGGCAAACATGCATTTACTTATTGACAGTGGTTTCCTGGGGAATTCCAAATGGGTCATAAGAGTCCATTTTCAGCAGAGGCCTGGCAAGAAAAGCTCCATTTAACAGATTAAAAAAAATTACATTACATAAAACCAGCTGAAAATTATACATTTCAAAAATAATCACCAATATTATGACAAAGATCTATACCAACAACTATGTTAGAAAGAGAACAATGAGAAAAAGCAATCTAAAGCATTACATACAATTCTGGAGATCATCCTTTTGGCAGTTCACAGTAGTACTAAGTAAAAATCATGTGTTTAGTTTAGTTGTAACTATAGAAGGGAAGAGAGATTTGAATACATTAGTATAAATGGGGAGGAGGTGATAGGAAGAGGTTATATAAAGTGGTAGAGAGGGTAAGACAGCCAGATAAAGATGAGGAAGTAGTGATGGGTAGGGAATCTATACAGATAGGGGTGCAGGAAAGTAGAAAGGTAGACAAGACTGATGTTCAAGAAGGGGTGTATCATGGGCAGAGCCATGAGTTTCATAGGTGGCCTTTCAGAAGATGCTTTAAGGAAGGATGGTATGTTACAGTTCTAACAGCCTGTAGAATAGAATTCCATTTTTTGGCAACAAAGTAGCAGTAAATGCTATTTCCAGTTGCTTTTTGAAGTTTATTGATGGTGATATCTATTTTAGCATATAAACAAAGGAGTCTGTTTGGGTGACAGGAAGGAAGAATAGAGTGTAGCGCAGGACAGGCATGGGGTTTATAAATTATGTTGTGGGCAGTAGCTAGTTGTACAAGGTAGTGGGGCAGTTCAAACCTTTAAGGACCTTGCAGTGATATGTATAGTACTGTATAATGGCAACAAATTTAGCAGCTTAGATGTAGCATATTTCAAATTTAGTTTTAACAGATCTCTGCAAATTGGTAAAGTTAGGGGAACCATATAACAGTGAAGGAAGGAGGAAGGTGGTTGCTAGGGTTGCTGTTTTGAATGAGGAATTCAAATCTAAGGTTGTCAATTGTCACACCAAGCAGTTTTGTATGGGATACAGTTTCTATCTTTGTATTGTTAAGTGAGAACATTTTGAAGCTGGATTTTTCCTTGAGATGTGCTTTGGGGTGGAATAAGAGTAGTTTTTGTTTATATATATATATATATATATATATATATATATATATATATATATATATATATATATGTGTGTGTGTGTGTGTGTGTGAGTGTGTGTGTGCATGTGTATATATTTTTTTCTTTAAATGTATTTACGTATTTTTATATCTATATAAAAGAAAACAAACCATATCAACATGTTCCTATTAAGAAACATTAAACATCACATATTTTTATAACTGTCATCAGTACAACAGTACATAAATTGCTCAATTCCTGCCTTCATTTAACTCTCACTCCTCTTCCTCCTCCTCCAAAACATTATTCTACAAGTACTGTTTCCACAATTTCCATTTTTGTGTATATAATTTGCTCCCACCCTTTTCTAAAGATACTACTTCCATTTCTGTCACAATATTCAATATTTCAAATATAGTTGGTTTAGACTTTGATTTCCCTTTCCAGTAATTGCTTTTTTGGCAAGGCCTTACTATGTCTTGGCAATTCAGATGTTGTACCCTGCTCAAAAAGGTTGTTTTCTTAGTTACACTCATTTACTTACCTAATATTTCTGACAAGAGTACTCTGCAGGGAATTTTTGAAGTCTGACAATTCCTGACACTCCCAAAACATATGTTTCCAGTCACCTAATTCCTCCTCATTACACCTGTAACATTTGCCATCTACCTGAGGAAAATCTGCTTGGAGTATAAAATACTTATGCCAATGCTCTATATCTTCTAGACTTTGTTGAATTCTTGGGAGTCATACATATGTACTCTCATTGTTATTTTTAAACAAGAAACATCTTTATTAAATGATCACGTATAACAGTCAATCATATATTTATATAAATGAAAACAAACCATACTGACATCATTTTAGTTGCAAATATTATACATCACAAATCATGTTGACGTAATTGTAGTTGCAAATATTATACATCACATAATCTATCCAGTTATTGTCAGTCAAACATTACATATCCTGCCATCTTTTAAACCTTGTTCCAACTCTGCATGTATAGTTCCCACCATTTCCATTTTCCTATGTAATTTTCTCCTTCCCTTTTCTAAAGATCCCAATTCCAGTTGTTTTATCTCTGTTACTATGTTCACTACTTCTAGTAAAGTTGGTTTAGACTTTGATTTCCATTTTCTAGTAATTGCTTTTTTGGCAAACACCATAATTAGACACAGCAAGGCCTTACTATGTCTAGACAATTCCGATTCTGTATCATAACTCAAAAAATAATTTCCTAAGTTACACCAATTTGCTCACTCAGTATCTCTGACAGAGCAGTCTGCATGGAATCTGTAAAGTCTGCCAACTCATTACAGTCTCAAAAAATATGTTCCCAGTTACCTCTTTCTTCCCCATCACACCTCCAACATTTGCTGTCCGCCTGAGGAAAAATTCTTTGGAGTCTACTTGGGGTATAAAAATACCTATGTAAACACTTCCAGGCAAAGATCCTAAATCTTCTAGACTTTGTTGCATATTTGGGAGGCATGCATATATCCCCATTTGTTTCTTTGTGAGTTACTTATCCAATCTCTCTTTCTGATCCTTTCTAAACCCCTCTGATTGATTCTTATAGTTATGCAATATTTTGTATGCTCTACTAATTATTCATTTTTTAACAGCATCTTCTGTTCTAGATTATACTAAAAACTCTACCAGTGCTGGTCTTCTTCTTTGAATCCCCTAATTATTTCTCATTGCCTATACTCTGATATCAATCCTTGATAGAGAGGGTGATCTGTATTTTGCAGTCCAAATAAATGTTCAGCCTCTTCCCATTCTATTACTTTTCCCTTTCTAATTATTTCCTCCCAATACCTTGGTTCTTTTACCAGTTTTCTGTAATATAAATTCCAGCCACCTCCTGTCTAGTGTCTATATTACTAATTGCAGTCATCCCAATCAGCAGAATCCCCTTTCTCCATTCTTGTGTTGACTTAATTCTTAGAATACTTTCTGCTACTTTATAAATTTAATATTCTGCACGGTTATTGTTATTCTCCTTAAGGATCTGCATCCACAATTGTGTCTCTCTTTGTTTCTTGAGCTTCCCTCCATTACACCATCATCCCTTTTCACTTTGAATTATAGGTTTCTGCTTGTGCTATGTATAGGAGCCTTAACTGTGTAGCTCTGCAATACCCCTTCAAATTGGGTAATCCCAAACCACCTTGTTCAAGTGGAAGAATCAGCTTATCCCACTTGACTCTGACTATCTTTCTCTCACAGATAAAATCCTTCAGCTTTTTATTAATTGCTATCCACAGCTTCTCCTCTGGTTGATAAAAATATGCCTGACCTGTGTATAAAACTAAAGGGAATTTAAACATTTTAACTGCTTATATCTTGCTATCCATATCCATATAACAGCACTGCCAATTTCTCAGTTTTTGTAATATCATTTTTTAGTCTCTTCACACATATCCTTAACTGCCACACCAGAATCATGCCTCTCAACTGTCCAGATGTTTGCAGAAAGTCCAGATTTTTAGTTCATAATTTTGGTCTGTTCCTCATAACATTTGTGATGCTCTGGCAAATCGCTGGGATTATCTGAGGATTGAAGGAACTAAATAATGACATACATTTGAGTTTCGGACTTCAAAAATGTATGTTAAAACAAATCCTGTTACTCCAGCAATTTTCTGAATTTATAAGAGCAATATTTAAAATATGTCCCTATTTTGTTTGTTTTTTTTGCCTTTGTTCCCTATTTTGTCAGGCTTTGTCCAGTTTTCTTGCATTAAGAGGTTGAGAAGTATGACCAGAATCCTTTTTAATCCATACTCCAAGGTGCTTCATTTTATCATTTCCCCATAAATATGGATATTGCTGAACCAACTTGCCTCAAAATGTTGCACAACACTGAAATGTCCTTTTCTGGTTTTATCAGGTATAAAATAATATCATTTACAAATACAGGCAGCTTTCTTTACTACCATATCAATTATTTCCTTGAATTTCAGAGTGTCTTATTTTCCCTGCCAGTGCTTCTAAATATAGTGTAAATAACAAAGGGGAAAGATGACACCTCTGTCTGGTTCCTCTGCTCGAAAAGAAATTATCAGAGAGGAACCTGCATATGTTAAATTTCATCTCTGATCCTTCATCTATCCTCCTAATCAACCTTATAATTTTATCAGTGAATACAAATGTTTCCATTCCCTGTTCATAAACTCCCAGCTTACTCTGTCAAATGCTTTCTCTTCATCAAGATCCACCAACAATGGTGGAATTTTCTTACATTCAGCTTCCCTCTGGATCATCATTGTTCTGTTAATGTTGTCAAATGTATGCCTCACCTCCACAAAACCACATTGATCCATGTCTAACAATTTTGGCTTCAGGTTTGCCATTCTTTTAGCCATTATAGTCAGAAATAATTTATAATCATGGTTTAGGGTTGAAATGGTCTGTATGAAGCTGATGGATCTGATGGGTCTTTATCCTCTTTAGGCATTACAGTCACCATCGCTTTCTTCTAGGAAGTTGGTGCTTTTCCTCCTCTTAAAATACTGTTAAACAAAACCTTCCATATATTTATCAGTTTTTCCCTCCTAGCTTCCAAACATCCACAGGAATACCATCTATTCCTGGGACTTTCCTGTTGATTGGTTATACAGCACCATTTTATCTCATCACCTTCTATCCTATTAGCAAAATTGAGCCTCATCTACCTCTAACTTCGACATATTTAATTCTTCCATAAATATTTCCATTTCTACCTTTTCTTGATCTCCATATTTCTCTGTTTTACACAGACTTTCATAAAATTTCCAAAATATTTCTAGTACCTCTACAACATCTCTTGTTAACTTCTTTGTTATAGGCTCCATAAGTTTAGCAACATCCCTTTCTACCTTCTACTGCCTGAGTCATTGCATTAAAAGTTTTTTGTGCTCTGGTATTATCAAAAAACAGTCGCTTAACAGCAATCTTTCTTAACATACATATTATTGGGGTAATCCATTATTTTCTGATCAGCTCTCTGCAATTGCTCCTCTTCTTGCTCTGTGAGATTCCCTCTATTCTGCATTACTTTTGTCAGTCTGTGTAAATAATTATTGTTGCTTCTTAACTATATCTCATTTTCTTTTATTTCCACCAGATTTTTAAACTTCACTTTAATTGTATACCACTCCCAACCTATATTTTCAGAAGATAATTCTGATTTCTCTAAGTACCAAATAATCTCCACTACCCATTCCCTAAATTTCTCTCTTCCTCTCTTTTCAGCATATAGGTGGGATAGTGACAGCGTCTTATTTTTATTTCATAACCCTACATTTTTATTTCAGTTATTATTGGTGTATGATCTGAAATAGTTATTGGACATGTATCAAAACTATCAAAACTTTCAATTAAATGCATATGTTCCTGTGAAATCTAAGTTCTATCTAGCCTAGCCCAGTTTTTGTATCTTAGGGAATAATACGTAAATTCACTCCATACTCCTACTACTGAATTAACATCTTCCATTCCAAATATTTTCATAAATTTCTTCAAAAATCTACCCTCCTTTGTTGTATTTTCTCTTCCATGCCTGACAGACACATCTTCCCTGCTGCAAATAAAATTCCAGTCCCCACCTATAAGTAATATTCCCTGATGAAAACTGATTATTTCTCCAAGAATTTTCTTAAACTCCATTATAGCAGTTTTAGGTGGAATATATACATGCTGGTGCAATCCTTCTCCCCTGCCTATAGCCCCTTAGTACTACATACCTACCATTATTATCTTTTTTTATCCTCTTCTATCACTATTGGAGCTCCTCTTGCAATTAATTTAAGTACTTCTGTTTTCCTTTGTCCCAGGTATTCCGCTGAATAACTGTCCTGAAAACCTTTTTTTAATCAAATTCACATGTTTATTTCTTTCCAAATGTGTCTCCTGTAGTGCAGCTATTTGCACTCTACATTTTTAATATAGTTCACTACTCTTTCTTTTTTGTGTAATTTGTGAGATCATTAACATTTAAAATTAGTATAGAAAGGCTCATTATGTAAAAAGTTATTATTCCCACCTTTTATTTGTAACAGTTTTCTTGTTAAGTATCTTGTTCCAGCTGTTGTGTTACATGCACACATTAATATTTGGCAGATTGACCTTTTATACAGTTGTTTCTTGTCATATCCATTTTAGCCTATGTCACATCTTACAAAACATTTTGTTTTATAGGAAAGCCCTAAAAAAAAAAAAAAACAAAAAAAAAAACAAATACATCACCAATATATCCCAAAAAGCTATTAACTTAATATTAGCACAAAAAACTATGTACATCTTCAAATATTGAAGTTTTAGCTTTCTGATAGGAACAATTGTCCTAAACCAACAACCACACTAACAGTCTTAGGTTAACCTAAAAGGAAGGTTATGCATGCTAGGACACATGGTACAGCCTATGCTTGTATTAAGTGCTGTCTGATTTAGTCTTATCTTTATTGCTCTCCCTGATTGTTAAAACACTTGAATGCTTTCAGAAAACATTATCTCCTAGCCATTGAAAGAAAGCCATTAAAAGAAAGAAGCATTAGTTTTTTAATTGCTGTTTACCAGATTGTCTCCATGGAGACATGAGAACCAGATACAGAGTTGCTTCTACATGTACTTATCTATTTCCTAGAGGAGAGCTTTATTATTCTCAGTGTTCATTTTTATTTGCTTTCTCTTAAAACTTGTTACTAGATAAAGCCAAGAGGCTCAATCCAGTCATTGTCTATGAAAAATGAGTAAAAACACATAACTTTTTTCTTGTATCAAACACTTTTGAACAGAGTTTTCTGGCATATCATTCTCAGTATATGTAAGTCTGAGCTTTCAGTCATTCAGTCTGCATGTTTCAGGATTTGTTCTAGCTGGTCTCAACATTTCAAATGGTTAACAACTGTTTGTGACATCCTGTCCCTGCCATGACACTCCTGCAAGCGCCATAGCCTTGGAGATGCCATCTCCTCTCTGTATGCACCTCCACAGGGGATGTTGCAATGGAGATGGTGTGTCCACAACAGCTGAATATGATAGCTTCTTTCATGAGAATGGGCTGCATCATAGAAATACCACATGGTGTTGACTCTTCTCTCCATTGTGCGAGGACACCACAGATGCTCTCCAAATGCTGCTGCATGGCATCAAGAAACAAGTGGAGTATTGTAGAGGAAAATGCTTGAGCTACCCTCTATATCCCTTTTGGTCACTGAAATGTCCCTGTGACTAGTATTTGCAAACAGAATTGAATCATAGTCAAATGGGGCATTAGGCAGGGTAATGATCCAGCCCCTCCCCATTCCACCGTCCCATTACTTGTTAAAAACCTGTCAGCGTGCAAACTATTATCTTCTTTAGTTTTGCAATGATTAAAGAGATTTGAAATTAAATTAAAAAATAAGTATTCATAAGAGCATAAGACATACAGCATGTGGGCTGGACACTCTAAATTGGCCACAGATGTGAGTGTACATGCGAGTGTGGGGTATGGAAGAACAGCCACCTGGCAGTGTGAATATTGGCTCTAGATGATTATCACTGTTGAAGTAATACCCCGACCATATGTGTAAAAATGAGAAAAGAGGTTGTGGATAGATGGATGGATGGATATTAATCACCTTATAACATATACTAAGTCAATATGTATAATCTCAGCAGAAGTAAAAGTCATCTGAATAATTCCACATCAAAGAGAACTATTGCTAATGCACAGATTGCTGCTGTCAAACAACTTTGTATTTAAGTGCTTCATCTACAAAAGTAGTGCCTGCTGCCCTTGAAGAATAAATTACCTATGTTACATTAAACATTGGTGTGCTGGTGATATTACTATAACATTTCCTCAACTAGATCAGCTATACAATAGGGAATGCCTGGCAAACAATGACAACAGGTTCATAGTTACTAGGCATGCAGTCCTGGAGACCTTTAAAAAGTCTAGCCTAAATTCCCAATTGCTCTAAAGCACTGTCTGGTTAAGCAAGTTGCTCAATGTCACATAGTACATAAACGAAGGTGGAAAGATTCAAACCCTGTACCCTTGTGTCAGGAAGCAGCTCATTAACAAGTCAAGCTTTAATCCCCTGCTCCAACTGGTAGAGTAATAGTTTTTAACTAAATGCAGAAATTCTTTACAATCAGATCTTATAGAGAAGAGTATAACACAGTAATACGAAACTATGACTACATAATGGATGCCAAAGATAAGATGGATCTCATCAAAAATGTAGACTGTATGACCTGACAATGTCATCCCTTTTACAGTTGCTAGAGGCTGTAAAGAAGGCACTGGAAAATATATTACTAAAATGCTATATGTTTAGACTGTTTTACATAATCCAGGCTTATTAATGAATTATTTTTTAGTACAACGAATAAAGTGAAAGACAATATACACCTACACCTCATTTTTGACCTCCCTATGTCGTTTCTGTCATTAATCCTCTCTGGCATCACTCAGTACAGGTCTGCCATATTTGAATGGCTAATAATGTATTGTTGCAGCTTACACTTTCAGATTCAGAGCCAAATCTTGAACAAATGGGGCCCCATGCAGGGTAATGAATCAGACTCCTGCCAGCCATACCAATATCCCATTACCTGGCTGTCTATCCCAACTTACCAAAAACACTGTTCAAACCTGCTAGCGTACATACTATGTTCTTTTCTCAGTTATCACAGACACTGGATTTCATTTAAAATGTATTTAAAATTTTACAAAAAATACACTGACAGGCATTTTCGAAACAAGCTAAAAAATACACCGAAAACAGACTTAGCATGAGAAACAGTACCAGTTATTTTACCTCGAAACTCACATCTAATGAAAATGCATCTGGCAGCCAATTAAACTGCAAGGGACATACTGGGATTCATACTCAAATAGCATATAGTATGTAGCTACGTGAAGGGTGCAGAAATTCAAAAGAAATGACTAATGCATTACTAACCGCCAGTGACAGCCCAATGCACACAAGTATCCCTTTTCAGGAGCAGCCCAGGACTACTGTCTGCTGAAGTAACTAGGCAGAGTCACATAAAACTAGGCAAATAAAGGCTGAAGGAATCAAACCATGTACTGCAGGAAAGAGCTATATAACAACGCACAGCCTTACTCATCTGCTCCAAGTGCTAGACAGACTGCTGTGGCTCAAACAGTGCATTTTAATCCATGTGCCTTTAAAAAAAGGTAAATTAAAACTGTATTGATAGTTAAATATTATCATTAAGCTCAGATTTGATGCTGTCCAATTTATTCACAGCTAAATAATAAATACAGTATCAACATTCAACAGAACAAGGAAACCAAGGATCACACTTAAAGAACAAGGCTCATATAATAATGCATTTGTTTATATTACAATCAGTTTCCTTCCTTTACACCAGACTCTGGTTCATAGGGAGTTACTAGGCTTGTAGTCCAGGGGACCATTGAGGACCATAGCCCAAATTTGCAGTTGCCTATAGCACCCTTTGGTTAAGTGAATGACCAAGGACAGGACAGACATTAACAGCAGGCAAAATCAGAGGCATTCTGCAAAATTGGAGACAGATAAGAGCAGATTAGTCTAAAACACTTAAAAAGTTATTTTATTTATTTATTTACTTATCTTTGTTGACTGGGAAAGCCCAACTGGGATATTGACCCTTTTTCAGTGGAGACACGGTGGAGAAAAGCTCCAATATTCACATACATAAGCAATATATAGTATATTTACATTTTCCACATTGTATATACTATTTTCATCTTGATTACATATACGGTTTAGTTGGCCACTTGTGAATCATGTGAGTGTTTTTATGTTGATAAGATGAATAGAAAGTCGTGCAAAAGAATATATGAACATATTCTTGCTATAAAGAAGAAAGATTTCACAAATGCTTTTGTCAAACATTCATCTATTTGTATTAACTTCAAGAAATTTGCATTTTTGTAGTTAATTTTATCAGAGTTCCTTTAGTGGAGATATTAACAATTTTCTTGAAGTAAAAGAACTTAATTGGCAGATTTATTTGCAGGCAGACAAGTTACCCAGTTTAAATGAAAATATTAACATCAAGTGTCTATTAAAATCACAGCATTTATGAGGATTTTTGTATTTAACTAATTTCTGTATATTAGTTTATTAAGCTGTAAGTGTACAAACATTGTTATTGGTTTGAATAGTTTGATTTATTAATTTTAAAGATAGCACTTTAAGGAATAATAGACAGCCACGGTGGTGCAGCGGTAGCATTGTTGCCTCACAGCAAGAGGTTCTCCAGGGAGTATTCTCGGGTGGAGTGTGGGGAGTGTCTTCTGTGTGGAGTCTGCATGTCCTCCTAGCAGCTGGGTGGGCGTTCGAAAGACATGCATAAATGGGCGTGCCTTCGCTGAAGGTTGAATATCAAGCTGGCACCTCGGCGTTCGTGAAAATCTACTGCCAATCATTAGCGGACCGGAGTTCCGCTGTGGCGACCCCTAACTGGGAAAAGCCGAAAGACAACAACAACAACATCTTTAAGGAATAATAGTTTATTTATTTGTTTGTACCATGTGACTAATTTTAATTGAAGTATTTAAATCATGCGGTTTGATTGTTTTCAGCTCTGATGAAGTTCTAATGAAAAAGAATGAAAGGACTTAGCAAAACAATCACACCGTGTATGCAGTCGTCTGAGTCATCACTGTTGTGCAGCTTCCTGAGGGTGCTTCATTTTGTTTTTATATTCAGTTAAATGCTTACACTAGTACACAGAAGGGAAAGTGTACGTTTAAATGTGTGTTTCATGTTGTAGTGTTTTGTCCGGGGTGAGGCTGTATACCATGTGTTGTGTTTAATGTCGTAAGAGTTCTTTCCTGAAATGCAGCCAGGAGTAGGTATGAATAATAAGATGAATGGGCATTTGAGTGACTTGATAATGGTCCACTCGAACCCTTGTTATGAGATACCTTGAGTCTATCAACAGATTCTGTACTGGACATCCAGTGACAGAGTGAGTTTTTAATATTGGTTATTGCCTGGGAGAAGAAAGCTCTATCACATAAACAATTTCAATGGTAACATTTTAGTTTTCAGGCGTATTTTGAATTAGGAGTAGTACCTTGAAGTTTGAGAACACTGAAAATGCCTATGTATGGGAATACATATTTGACAGTATTAAAGAAGTGGCAGGAACTTAACCTGAAATTGAGTGCTGACTACATGACATTGATGAATGCTTTTTTTGTAGACATTGAGAACTAACTGCTAAATGAGACTGCATTATTAGAAAGTAATCTTGTATCTATGTCCTCATTCCAAGATAATTCTTCTGTATGTAATTATATGCTGGAATGTTTGATGATGTTCAAATAATAACGTGAGTAAACTGAAAACCATAAATTAAATAGGGATGTCCTTGATTTTAAGAAAAGACATATTTTTTCATGTTGGTAATTCAATGTATGATTTAGATATTATTGATGTACCTGATTTATCTCAACCTAATCAGATTCAGAGTGAACCAATTAGAGTGGATGGGAGTTGACACTACCAGAAAAAATAAGAAAATATATAGGCACTCAGACCAGCAGCCATTCCATGAACAACAGGTAGAGACTAAATCATCTGCAATTAACTTATCTAATATACAACTGACTGATGCAGACATTTCACTTTTAAGTAAAGGTCTACAATTTGTACCTGCTTGTAGCAGCTCATTGGATGATGTTGTTTCAGAATTGAAACTGTTTACATGAAATTTAAATTAAAAATGTTTATTTAAGGACAATATATACTTGTAAACGTTCTAGTGTTTTTATATCTAATAGTCAACCCATTATTACAGCATTCCAAAACATATGTGAAAAACAAATACGAGAATTGTTTAATGGGTTGAATATGTACACATATTATAATTTGTCTAATGTGAATTTGATTCCTTAGTTAAATTAAGGAATGACCCAGAAATTATTATAAAACAGGCTGACAATGGTGGTGCCATAGTAGTTCATAGGTTCATAAGTTCATAGGTAGGTACTAGGCTATTGGCCCTAGGGCCTATATAAGCCTAGCCAAATGGTACCCTGGCTTTTGCCACCTAAGAAAATTATTTTCCTGTGCCCCTCTCAAGCAGAGCCAAAGAAGTGATCCCTGGGATGAATTTCCTATCTCCCATCCAGTCATCAAGATTTTTCTTGAAGAGTGCTAATGAGGAGCTTTGTTTGATATAGATAGGTAGTTTGTTCCAGAGTATGGGAAGTCTCTGGGACAGGAATCTATCCCTCCAGCAGGTTCTGTTTATTGTATAAAAAGAGAGAAATGGCTTCAGGTAAAACCCAGGTGCACAAAACCAGAACTATATATAACCAAAAATACACCGAGGTACCACACAATAGCGTCTTTATTACACAAAAAATAAGAACAGTGGTGAGCGCTTTCACAAAACTAATTGCTTCATCAGACAAGAAAATAAAACACTCCATTGCTTATATACAGATGGAACCATTGCCTCAATCACTGATGTCATAGGTCAATTAAGGCATTAAAGCTATATAAAACTTATAACTGTATAAATGTAGAAAAGGCTACATATAAAAGTGTTCTGTTTATTGTGGTGACAAGGTTTAGGTCCCTAGAGCATGTAGCTCGGAAGGATTGGGATTTCTTTAAGTGGAGCATGTCCAACAGCTCTGGGTTTGACATAGCTTTGTATGTTAGGCAGAGATCGCCTCTGAGTAGGCAATATGTGACCGAGTAAAGCTTGAGTTTTTTGAGACGGTCTGCATAGGGCATCTGTTTGAGGCTGGTAATCCTCTTTGTGAGGTATTTCTGCAGCCTTTCCAGTTGTTGTAGATGTCTTGTGAGGTACATACCAAAAGGGGCATTGTACTCTATAATGGGTCTAATGAGTGATGAGTACAGGGGAACAATGACCTCTTTTTTCCTTGATGAGAAACTTTTTGTGATGAGGTGTGCCATGTAAAAGGATTTCCTGACTACTGTGGCAATGTGATTATTAAAGGAGAGACAACTGTCCACCTGTGTTCCAAGGTCTCTTATCACACTTTCAGTGTTAAGTAGACTACTGCCTATGTGGTAGTTCATGGGTACAGAGTTTTTACCAAAAGGGATGACAATGGATTTTTTGGCATTGAGCTTGAGGCCATGGTTTTGACACCAGACATCTGTCTCAATCAGGCCCTTTGTAGGATGTCCACATCGTTAGGAGTTTTGATTATGGCTCCTAGTTTGCAGTCATCTACAAACTTTGTTAGCCAAAGACATTCTGTGTTAGCCTGTACTTCAGAGAAGTAGATACCAAACAAGAGAGGACCTAGGACTGAACCCTGTGGTACTCCACTTCTCACTGGTCTGAAGTTGGATTTAGAGTCTGCTACTTTCACGGTGTGGCTTCTATCAGTGAGCCAGTTGGCAACCCATCTTGTGATATAGGGATTTAGTTTAGTGAGTTTATCTATAATTCCAGAGTAGGGGATGGTGTCGAAAGCCTTGGTGAGATCTAGATAGGCTGTGTGGACCACCTTACCCTCATTTACAGCTTTGGTGACTGCTTCAAAGAAGTCTATCAGGTTTAGGAGGCATGATCTGCCTTTTACAAACCCGAACTGGGTAGGGTCCAGAGTTTGGAGATTACTAATGTCATTGTTTATAAGTTCCATGATGATACATTCCATAACCTTGCAGACCAGGCTCATCAGGCTAATGGGGTGGTTCCCGGGGTCCATGGTGGCTCCCCCTTTGTGGAGTGGGATAACTATTGCTGTGCGCCATTCAGTGGGCACAAAGCCTGAGGTGAGGCTATGATTGAACATAGTACTTAGGTGGGGTGCCAGTTCGTTCTGTAGTTCATGTAGAACGCTGCCTGGGATGTTGTCAGGTCCCATGGATGCTGTGTTCTTGGCTTTGGAGAGTGTGTTTTTTACCTGTGCAGCCGTGATTACAGGAACTTTGCATTCTTCCGATATAGAGATGGGCCCTTTAGGGGGTGAGAGAGGGGTAAAGTTAGCACTGAATCTATCTGCCAGGATGTTGGCAATATCAGTTGGTTCTGTATATGTAGTGCCATTGTGCTGTAACTCCCAGCAGATCTGAGTGCTGCCACTGAGATTCTTGACATAGCTATAGAATGCTTTGTGATTGTCTTTAGAATCAGTGGTGATTTTGTTTTCATAACTAGCTTTGGAGGATTTTATGAGAGATCTCAGCTTCTTACTGAGGTTGACCACGGAGTTCCTCCACTCATGGGATTTTACTCTTTTTTGCAACAGTTTCTTTCTTCAGTTGTAGAGTTTGTTTATGGCAGGGGACCACCAGATTGGCTTCCTTTTTTTGGAGGATAGCATCTTGGTTCTGTTAGGGATTGCACGATCCATGTACTCCTGTAAGTGCTTATAAAGTGAATTTGTATAGGATTCAGCAGTCGTACCTCTATTGTCCATCAGCATGGGTGTCGTGAAGTTTGACACTTCTGTCTTAAGAAGCGTGAAGTTGGCTTTGGAGAAATTTTTTACAGTGGTTTCCCTAATGGGGGGGGGGGGGGTGGGATGTGGATGTCTAGGGTGATTAGCTTGTGGTCGGATCTTACCAACAAGGAATTGACCTCTGCTGTGGAACACCGGTTGTCCATGTTGGTAATGACCAAGTCTAGGAAACTGCTGGCCCTGGTGGGGGTGTGGATAAGTTGATCCAAGACAAGGGAATTTATGAATTCCAGAAAACGTTGAGCACAAGAGTTGGTACATGAGTAGTTTTCCCAATTAATGGTGGGGTAGTTGAAATCACCCATTATTATGGTGTTAGGCTGTACCCTAATATTTTCCAGTGTATCAAGAAATGAGGAATGGGAATCCTGGGGCATGATGGGGGATCTGTAGCAAGCTACAATTTGGATTGCAATCTTGCCCAGAGTTAGTTGCACTTGGATAATCTAAGATGCATTATGCTGAGCAACTGGCCTGGAAGTGTGGATATCCTTAATGAATATGGACACGCCTCTGCCTTTAGTCTTTCAGTCCAGGTTAGGTGGCCAAAAGGTGTGGTATGAATTATAGCCTGGTAATGCAGGGGTGCTCTCTGGAGCCTTGAACCAGGTCTCTGTCACTGCACAGATGTCGATGTTCTCCATTTTAAGGAGTGCCTCGAGTGAGTGCATTTTGAGGTTTAGACTTCTAGCATTAAGTAGCATTACCCTCAGATTTTGCTTGCTTGTACCTGTTATGGTGGTGAATTTGTCATTTGAACCTTATGAAAAACAAAACAATGTTCTGTGCCTCACCAAAGTCCAGTCAAATAAACGAAATGAATATCCAAAAACCAAAATGATTGGACACTGCTCGAGTACCAACTCCTTCTATTTATTAAAAAACAGACATACAAGTAATGAGCGCTTTCGGGCCTCTGCCCTTCATCAACTACAAACTGAGCAGGCTACAGCATCTGCAGTGGCAGACTTTTCACTTGGAAGCTTGCTTAGCTTACGGGACAGTGCCTCAGGGCATGAGGATCTTGTGTATGCCCACACAAGGCGACCGCTATCCCGAGCTATTGGCTAGATGGCAACTATTGAACATCAATACCAGCTACCGGTATATGGAACTGATAAATGACTTTTTTGCCCCAGAAATCGCTACCCTTAAACAAGAAGTGGAACAGTTACAATGCAAATTTGCGTCAGAATTTACAGATACTAGGAGTTTACAACGTTTGAAACAACTGCATAGTTCTCTATTGGATGAGGAGGAGAAGATTCGGATTCAGAAATTGGGCAAGCTGAAAAGAGACCATCACGACTTCCAACAAGGGAATATCTTTGTTTGGTCCAAATCGAGAACTCCTTCACCGTCGCAGGAAGACAGAAGGGGACCTGGTTCATACATCGGTAATGTTATTAAACGAAGTGGACGCTCGGTGACGTCATCTTCAGAAGCCGGAGGTGGTACAGGTCCCACTATGGCAGTTGTGGTGCATGGAAGTACTCGCGCCACCTCAGCGTGTACAGATGGGGTTGCTGCCTCCACTGATTCCACTAGAGCTGCCTTGGTTGAGGGAAATGCCTGTACCGGCATTGTGAGCACGGAGATGCAAGCACCGGAGTTTCACATACAAACAGTGTCCTGCGACATATCTAAGGTCACTCCTTCGGGTGATGATGCTTCCGCTTCCAGTAAGGAGGGGCCAGCAGTCATGAAGGAAGCTGTTCCACAAGTTTCAACATGGGGAGATTCCATCCCCGTTGTGATTTCCATCATTGAGGGCACCGAGGCACCAACTTGTGCCACTGTTTCCACGGATACTGGTTTTGTGTCTGAGGTGTTGGTTTGTGATCCGAGTGATTACAGGACTGGAGCCAGACCGAAAGACACACAGGGCCGCCTGAATTTTTTGGACAGACTGCCGGCACCGGTCAAGAAGAAAGGGGCATGGAACCGTTCCCGCAGCGAGGACAGGGTGTACAACAAGAGGAGGAAGCTGCTGCATTGACTGTTAAGCATGATACTGGTATTGTTTTTAATCTTTCATCTTACAGTTTATCTGAAGATGAATGTTTTGTCTTAAATAAAGGACTGACATATGTGCCCAGTAGGGCCTGTGTATACAATGATATCATTATGGATCTTATGATTTTTTGTCGTAGCTTAGCTTTGAAACAGATTTTTGGAGGGGAAAACTCGATTAATCCCATGTTAAGGCAGCCCAGCGGTTTTGTCCCCTCTTTTTCACCCGCTATGAATTTATTCATTAATGCTTGTGAACAAGATCTGATGAGCTATTTTCAGGAGGGGACACATGGTAGTTTTTATAATTTGAGTCCCACACAGAGACAAGCTCTATATGATCTTGGGAATAATGCAGACATTACTATTAAAATGGCTGACAAGGGGGGTGCTGTAGTGGTACTGGATACCTCCTGGTATGAAAGCAAGTTGTTAGGATTGTTACAGGATGTTGATACATATACCCCAATTAATCCTTTAGGTGTGAAAGGGATTATAGACAGGGTACACAATAATCTACGGTTATTTTTGGATAGTAAGTTGAATAATGAAGATTTGTTTAAATTCCTTATGATAGAGAAACCAGTGACACCTATATTTAAAGCTCTACCGAAAATACACAAATCAGAAACTGACCCACCTCTCAGACCTATAGTGTCTGGCAGAGGTTGGGTGACAGAAAACATCTCGATTTGGTTGGAGACAGAGTTAAGGCCATACCTAGTCAAATTAGATAGTGTGCTATTAGATACAGGCCACTTTTTGAAAAACTTAGGGGCCTATAAAGTGGATCAGTTTGATGGTGATTTACTTATGGTAACTATGGACATTCAGAGCCTGTTTACTGTCATAGGCAATGACTATGGAATACGAGCCATTTCTGAACTTTTGCAGGAGTTAGGCGTCACCACCCTGAAGATTGATACCATAGGGGGTTTGCTTGGATTGGTATTGAATAATAATGTTTTTATAGGTGTGAATCAAGCTTATAGGCAGGCACAGGGGATAGCCATGGGCACCCCCTGTGCCAACACCTATGCTAATCTTGTTTTGTCCTTCTGGGAGAGGAGTATGGTGTTGAATAACATGTCATGGAAAGGTCATATCAAGATGTATAAGCGTTTTGTGGACGATATTTTTATTCTTTGGGATGGGGACGACAGCTCTTTAGCTGATTTCGTCTCTTACCTACATACCACCACATCATTTTTGAGGTTCACGGTTAACAGCTCACGCACACAGATTGACTTTTTGGATGTCAGGGTACAGTTGACAGAAAATGGCTTTTCATCCAGTTTATATAGAAAAGATTGCTGGAAGAATACCTTGCTTTCCTTTGTTAGCATGCACTCTCGACACATATTTCCTAATATAGTGCAGGGACAGGTTGCTAGGATTTCCAGAATTAGCAATGATGATGCATGCTTTGAGCAGGAGTTGAGGACCCTGAAGGACTGTTTTCTTACCAGGGGTTATGATAGGAAATTGGTGGACAATAGGATGGAGTTTGGCAGAGGTTACAGAAAGGATAGGTACAAACCATGGCTGAGAACTGTTGACACAGGCACAGGCACACAGCATGACAGGTCCAGTGGACATGATTCTAGGCTGACACTAACTTATGGCAGCAATATAGGTGATGTTTGTGCACTGATCAGAGGGAATTGGAACATTTTAACTAGTGATGTAAATTTGAAAAGCATACTAGGTGATAAACCGGTTTTTAGATATAAAAGAAATAGAAACCTGAAAGATTTACTTTGTAAAGATAAGATAAAGACCAGTATGGACAATTTGGCCATCACTAAACAGGGCACCTTTCCTTGTGGGCTATGTAGGGCGTGTGCCCACGTAGATAGTAGGGGTGTTTTTATACATCCAGTGACTGGAAGATTATTTGATCTGAAAGGGAGAGCAACATGTAGAACCACTGATGTGGTCTATTTGGCAGAGTGTCAATCCTGCACAAGTTTTTATGTAGGCAAGACCAATTGTATGTTTAAAGTTAGGGTCTTGCAGCATCTCTCTTCGATTAGGAATGGGGATATACGCAATGCATTATATAGACACTTGGTAGCTCATCCTACACATAGTTTCAAATTTAAAGTGATAGTGAATGTGAAGCTGAACAAAAGAGGGGGTGACATTAAACAATTAACAGAGCTAGCTGAGTCTAAATGGATAATTGAGTTTATGGCTCACAGGAGCCCTGGGCTCAATGAAGTCATTCCTATGAGACCCGCCCTTAAGAACAGGCGGGTTTTTTATTGAATTTTACTGACTTTCTATTGGTCTGTACTTGTTTTAAAATGTTTGGTTTTGGGAGATGCTTTATCTGATGAAGGGCAGAGGCCCGAAAGCGCTCATCACTTGTATGTCTGTTTTTTAATAAATAGAAGGAGTTGGTACTTGAGCAGTGTCCAGTCATTTTGGTTTTTGGATATTCATTTGAACCTTGCCTAAAAAAGGCACTAGAGTTATGAATAAAGTAGAGTATGTGAAGTTACTAGAAGAATTTTTGAATGAAAATGCTACTATTATTAGAAGAATTGGGAAAGATGTCATGAATAATATTATATTTTCTGTTATTGATGTTCTATATGATTTACAGATGCAAAATGAAATATCTTTTTATTTGTATAGATTTATGTATGTCACACACCCAAGGATACCAATATTATCTAGCCTATCAAAGAGTCATAAAGATTTGGATAACCTCCCTATGAGACTGGTTGTCTCAGGGAAAGGATGGATGATAGACCCGATTTCTTTGTATCTTGAGGATATTTTAACACGATTTTTGAAAGATTAAAAGTTTTTAAAGGATACAGATGATTTTTAAAAAAAAAATTTAACTTGGTGAAAGGGAAACTGTAATATTTAAAATATATAACAATAGTTAAAACAAACGCAAATTGCTTTAGTAACTATACATGACAACCTAAAAGAAGCTACACTGTATGACAAAACTTTGAAGAAAGCCAGAAGGCTGCTGAAATGCATAAAAACAAGTATCCTAAACCAAAAATAGGAAATGTTATTCTCATCTGGTCATTGGTGAGGCCTTGTCTACATCATTATGTGTACTTCTGGAAGGACATACATGAAGTATAGCAGAAGCTCAAAGAAGAATAGTAAAATGGAGGAGGGCTTGGACCATGAACCAAAGAAGGGAGGACTAAGGGATTACCGTATGCATGCTTTAATGTACTGGAAAAATTGGGCTATATAAAAGAAACACTCAATATATGAAAGGTGGATTTGTTTCAGAAAACTTGATATGTAGTTCAAAAGGATATGTCATGAACTCCAAGGGAGCAAAGTAAGAAAAAACTACGGAAGTGTTCTTCAATTAATGGTGGTGGCCATATGTTACAGAGTCAGTTGTAGTGGTAGGTGGCAAAATGTAGGTGATCAGGAGTTCATAGATGAAACACAGAAGATCTGTAACAAAATGAAAAGGATAAACCCAGTAATTAAGGATACGTGCATCTTATTGCAAACAGTGAATAAATGCACATTGGGTGGTCCCAACCATTTTCTTATCTGCCTGCCTTCATTTTAAACTTGTATGTTCTAACAGAGAAAGGCTTAAAACATTTGTGACTCATTCTGCAGTTGTATAGCTGAATTGTATATAGTCACATTCAATGTTACTTTGTGGTTACATATAATCCCTGCACTGTACCTATAACATAATTTTTAATCCAGGTTTATTCAGCCATTACACTAACTTACTTTAACAGTGCAAATTAACTTATCCGGTCTGCTGTAATCTCAGATAAGCCATTTAGATATGGCAGTAGCATGGTAAATGTCAGACCATTCATGCATGATTGTAAAGCACTGTTTCAGCAGTTGTTTTAAACCTGTCTTTGTCAGTCTAGCTTAACTTTAACATTGCCTTCCACAAAGATCATCTTTAGAAAAAATAATCTGTTCTTGGAAGTGAAATGCAGACATTTTTATTACATTCTTAAAGCAAATATGTCTAGTTCACTTAGCAATTTGTTGAAAATGGCTATACAATTTCTTACTGTTTAGGCTAATTGAACAATTCACTTCAATATGATTTAGGTTAAATCACCTTCCGGGGCTGATGGTGGTAAAAACTATAACTGTTTGTTTAGATTTTCCAAGCACTTCCTCAGCAAGTTGTTGGATATACTGCTATTTTTTCCATAAGGCTGGGTGATTCCAGAACTTACAGGCTAAGTTTGCTAGTGACACCCGCAACAGTCCCACTCTGGTGCATCAGCAAAGCCGTCCTGAAATTTCTAAAGGGGGCCCGGTGGGCCTGATGTAGAAACAAAATCTGTGAGGAGTGCAATCTTGGATATATTTTTAGCATATTGGACATGAGGTCTGCATCCAGTAGGAGCTTAATTACATGCTTGACACAATTTGGTCATATTTGGAATATTTATTTATTTGTATTCTGCTGACTGGTATTCATCCTGACTAGGTAAAATCAGCGGGACACCTGGAACATGTCCCCACTCTGTAAATGGCACTGTAGTAGTACTTTATGTGAAGAATCGTGGAAGAGTATCAAACGGGTGTAGCTGAAAGCTCCGTGGAAAGGGTTTCTATGGATTCTGTATCTGCTGTCATTACTGGTAGTTACCACAATGCAAATAATGATATTAAATGAAGGGGGTTTGTCTGATGAGGTACTGGTGAAGCTGAGAGATGAAGCTGATGTTACCAGTTCGCATTCTCAGAACTGGAGTCATAGTTTGGAAGACTTTGGTGAAGAGATTTATCCTCCTTCTCATACCACTGATTTTTTTCTTGTTCTTGTGAATAATCAGTTCAAGAAACCTCATAACAGTGGTGGTGTGTGAGAAAAGTGATTCAATACCATACAGAGAGGAAACAACTTCAGTTAAGCTTCCCCCATCTTATGCATCAGTAAATGCATGCCATTCTTCAGTTCTGAAGGACAAAATGGTACACGTTACTCAGAGACAGTGTAACAGGGCTGAGGTTAGATTGTTTATAAAGGATGTTAAATCTAAGAATAGAAAACAATGTTGAAGTTCCAGCCATAGACACACTCTTTTATTCACAAAATTATACTGCTCGTCATCTTTCTGTTTAGGCAAGGAAACATATGTTTCTGCAGTTCAGGACACATTTTAGGTAACACTGATATCCATACATTTTTACAGTCTCACTTTTCTGCTGTTTATCACATTCATATGATTTGTGGACTGGAGGCTGGGAAGTTTGAGTGTCTTATAAATAGTGAACCATCAAGTCATTCATTTGAAGAATGAAGCTAATGTTTTTAGTTGACAAGAAACTGTATGTTAGGCCTCCCAGCCTAAGTCTTGTTTCTTCATTGGGGTCTCAGGGCATCTAATCTATGCAAGTCCTTAAAGAAAAGATGTGAGCAATGAAATGAAAAAGGGCACACAATGTTTAACTGCGAACCCTTACATAATGCTTATGTAACTATCCATCCATAACCCCCCGTTTCCCATTTTTGCACAAGGGTCTGTGTGACACATACAGTGACCATCATGTAGAGCCAGACAAAATGGCATAATGATTCAGGTTTTCCCTCCCATGCACAAGATACAAGATTCAATCCTGACCTCTGGCTGATGCCTGTTTGTAGGTTGCTTATTCTCCCTGAGTCTCTGTGGGGTTTTTCACATCTCCAAAAAACATATTGAGTGTTCCATGTCAAACTCACCCAAGAATGTGGGCAGCAGCACATCCTCTAGATGTTGCCTATTGGGGAAAGAGTATAGACTAACTGCTTTGGGCATCTATTGTGGTACACAGCATCCTCAAGACAGGAGAACATGGATCACAGATTGGGCACTGTGACAGGGCTAGCCGCTCAATTTTGTAAATATATGACTTTAGGTGATTCAGTCTAGCTGACTAATGTTGGCAAATGAGAATGGGTATTTACTGTGGATAGGGAGGTTGAGGATCTGGCCTATTCCAACCTATGCCACAGACCCATGCTAACAGTAGTAGGTGTGTATGTGCCTCTATTTCCCATAAATCCCATCAGCCCTGGTTCAATAAGCACAGATGCACACTTGTCCAGCTTAGGTTACCAGGGATAACTCTGTTGAGTGAAAGCTGGACATAACTCAATGTAGGTTCTCTGACAGGATGGAGCTTTGAAGTGGATGGCATGATTGTATGGAGGAGGCTGGACATCCTATGTTTCAATGAGACAAGATGGAAGGCCAGTGCAGCAAAGACACTTGAGTTGAGACCCACAGTGTACTACTTAGGAGGAGGACAGGCTAGAAATAGTGTGGACATTGTGGTGAAGGAGAGGCTTCAGAAGGCATTGAGGGATGTTGTTAGAATTAGTAACAGACTCATGATAGGACTGTATTCATAATCTCAGCTTATGCCCCACAGCAGGGTTGTGATAGAGAGGAAAACAGTGCATTCATGCAGCCATTGCAGGACTTACTAGATAAAGCAGGACAACATGAAATGGTGTTGATAATGGGTGACCTGAATGCACTTATAAGGACAGACAGAACATGATATGAAGACTGCCTGAGTCTACATGGTTGGGGCAATGGGAATAAAGAAGGAGAGGCCATTTTAGACTTATGTCTGGCAAATGGCTTGATAGTAGCCAACACATGGCTTAAATAGGGAGCCAATCACAAAACTGCATACAAGAGTGGCCAACATGCTGGCCAGGTAGACTTCCTCCTAGTAGGAAAAGGGCACTGTGGGTTGAATCAGTGAATGCAAAGTCATTCCCATTGAAACAGTCAGCCTATAGCATAAACCACTGGTTGCCACAGTGAGCTGCAAGCTGTGGTCAGAGAAGTCTGTAAACGAGACTAGGCTGAAGACCTGGAAGTTGACTGGAGAGAAAACACAACAATTGAAGGAGTTATTCAGGGGTCTAGCACCCCAAGAAGAAGAGGAAACAGGTGGTGTTGAGGAAGAATGGCAGCACAACAGAACAGCATGTGTTAGGACTACAGAACAGATATGCAGCTGAGCCAGGTATGGAAATAAGGTACAGAAGGAAAGCTGGTGTTGGAATGCAGAAGTCCAGGAAGTTATCAAAAGAAAGGAGTGCAGGAAAAAGTGGCAGACAGAAAAGACACACCAGGCTAGAAAGGAATACTAGTTGGCTAACAAAGAAGCTGTGAATGGAAAAGAACAAGGGGTAAGAGGCAATATACCAGCTTCTGGAAAGTGACTCAAAAGATAGTACAAAGAACCAATATCAGGTTGCAAGGCAAAAACAGAAGGATGAAGACAATCAGACACTCTTCATAAGGAGTGCCAGCAACAACCACTCACCAGTCCACAGGACATCAAAGTCAGGTGGAAGGAGTACTGCCAGCAGCTTCTGAATGGAGAAAACCCCACAGAAGCTGTACTGCCCCTGCCACAGCCTACAATGAGAGAAGAGGAGGAGCCCACCATAGAAGAAGGAAGAACAGGACTAAGGAAAATGAAGTCAGGGGAAGCAGCAGGCTCAGATGAGGTCACAGCAGATATGATAAAGTTGGGTGAGCTATGGAAGAAATGGCTCCAGAGGGTACTCATAGCAGTATGTAGAGAAAGGTGTATCCCAAATGACTGGACAATAAGCATACTACTACCAGTGTTCAAGAACAAAGGGGATTTTCACAACTTTTCTGTACACAGGTATTAAACTCCTGTCACATTGCATGAATGTTCTGGAGAGGATGATTGATAAACGAATACAGATAGAGTAGAAATTAAGGTGGGAGATGACCAGTTTGTTTTCAGATCAGGATGCAGCACAACTGACCCAATATTTGCAGTGAGATACATACTTGAGAAAAAGCTAGAAATGAAGAAAGAGTCCAACTGGGTATTTCTGGACTTGGAAAAAGCATTAGATAAGGTCTCAAAAAAGCTGATTTGGGCAGTACTGCAGTGGTTTGAAGTCCCAGAAAACAATGGTAGAATTAGTGCAGGCTATGAACAAGCTCTCAATGGCTCAAATATGAATGGTGCTTGGTCTCACAGAAGGGTTCCCACTAGGAGTAAGTGTGTATCAGGGTTCAGCTCTGAGCTGTTCATATTGGTGATGGACTACATTAGCAAACAGGTTGGAGGGAGCAGATCAACAAAGTTGCTGTATGCAGATCATGTGGCATTAGAGACAGATTCTGAGCAAGAGCTTCGGCAGGGGCTAGGGGAATTCATGCCTCGCAACTGTACAGATTTTCACAGAATTTCCAGATTTTTGCTTCATATTTTTGGTCCGTTTTTCAAAACGTTGTAGTTTTCTGGCAAATTAACGGCAAATCAATCAAGATTAAATTTAAAAAATAGTGACAGATATTCGAGTTTCAAGCTTCATACCATTCAGAAAATCCATGATAATGTAAAACTTGTTATTCTATTAATTTTCTAAATTTGTAAGAGCAATATTTAAAAATTGTCCTTATGTTTGGGCCTTTGTTCCACTTTTATTTATGGCTTTGTCCAGATTTCTTGCTCTAAGAGGTTGAGAGGTATGAATGGAATGCAAAATTGAAGGCACATGAAATGAAACTGAATACAGATAAGACAACTGTAATGGTAGCAAATGTGGGATATCAGAAGAATCTGAGAATTGAGATAGAAGGAAAATAGTCGAACAGGTTAACAGCTTCAAGTAACTGGTAGAGGTGGTTGAGAAGGGAAATCTGAAAGAGCAGGTCAAAGCTAGAGTCAGAGGGGCTGCAGCCAACTGGTACAGAGTGTCAGGTGTGGTATGACAGATGAATGCCAAAGAAACTGAAAAGTGAGTTGTACAAAACAGTTGTGTGACCAGTACTACTGTGTGATACAGAAACTTGGGCAATAAAGGCAGAGGAGTTGAGGAAGCTAGAGGTGATAGAGATGAAGTGCCTGAGATGGGTGGTAGGATGCACACTGTGGGACAGACGAAGAAATAAGGAGATAAGCACAGAAGCCAAAATAGCTCCCAATTGCAGAAAATGTCAAAGATTATGGTGGTTTGGGCAGATATGCAGAAAAGCAAAAGACAATCTGGTAAAGAAGATTTGGAATGGACAGGAAGAAGGCAAGAGGAAATCAGAACATCCAGCAAAGAGGTGGATGGATTGTATAAGAGAAGATCTGCCATAGCCAGGCATGAGTGTCGAAGATGGCAGGAGTGTGGCATTGAATAGAGAAAGATGGTGACAGTTAACACAGCACCACAACCCCATATAGAAAAATGGGGAAAAGGGGGGTTGATAATGATGATGATCTAAAACTGCTGCGTAGCTAGTCCTGTTGCTGCTGTTCTTCTGTACCAGACACATACATGTACACTCACATCTACAATGGATTAAATGGATCCTTACTACAGTACATGCTTTTTTAGATGAAGCTGTCTATTTGTGGAGTTCACTCCTAGATTTAAGGGGATTTGTACTCTACCTGGATTCACTGATCAGTAGACTGGAAGCCTAAACACAAATGCTTGTATTTTTCTTGCACACAGTGGATTCATCCTGTATACAAATATATATTCTCTCTCTCTCTCTCTCTCTCTCTATATATATATATATATATATATATACCACTTGACTGCCTTGAGCAGATTGCATCCGTTATGTGGCCACCCTTAGGATACTTTAACTGAACTGATGCTGAATATACATTGTTTTTAGACTGCCTGCACCTACAGATACTATGGGGAGTTCATCTGCTGGGAAGGGGTGCATGCTACTATCCCAAGTTCTATTGATAGTAAATTGCAATTATTCTATAATGTTAAGGCGATTGATACAGTACAGTAATAAGCTGAAAGGTTAATTTATTGGTTTATTTCTTGAATGTTGGCAGTATTACAAATGGGTTGAAGATTTTTCTACTAGCTATATGGGTTTGACTCTGCATTGTGATAATGTTAACTTGAAGCACACATGATTATTGTTTCAAGAACAAGTAAATAACTTATTATGTTAATGGGGATTTGTATTTGCATAAAGGGGATGATTTATATTCTGCCATTTTGTGAAAAGTACTTTCTATTGACATTGTTGATAATATTGTTGTGGTGCCTGGCTATAGTCTTATTCTAGATGTTTCTAAGCATTCTGCACATTACAAACTTATGTGTTTTTATGCCCACTCATAAATTACCTCTTCTGCAATTCTTTCAAAAGAATTACAACCATTTTATTGGGTAGACTGTGACTTGCTTGAATCGGTATGTTTAACATACTCTTAAACTTGCTGCAGATATGAAGTGCTCCTTGAATATCCAGCATTTAAGTTATTTTTCTGTATTCAATCTCGGCCTTTTAATTTTTAACAGCAACAGAGACAATCTGAAATTAAGGATTTTTTGTTTTCCTGATAATTTGTTTGAATTTCACAGCCATACCTGGCCTGTATTCTATGTGAATTTGGTAATCATCCTTTTAAGTTCTTAGATAGTCCTGGCATTTTACATGTAAATGGATCTTTATCTAAATCACATGGTTTTCTAGACAAAGCTACTTATTTCTTGAGTGCACACCTAGGTATAAGAGGGATTTTTTCTACCTTGATTCATTGATCGGTGGATTGAAAGCCTAAATACACGTTTGTATTTTTCTTGCAAACAGTGGATTCTTTCTGTTCAAAAATCTATATATACTACTCAAGTACATTCTTTAAACTTGATTCCTGATGGTGGTGTAATCAAGGAGCCTCAATCCTCACCACTAGCACCAGTGGGGGACATACATTAGGAGGATGACAAGTACACACACAGTATTTCCAGATGCAGCTCTCTGCATCAAGTGTAATTTCCCTTAAGAGCACACAGAAACCACAGTTAGTCCAGGGCTGGTTTCTCCCTCTTTCTCCAGATCCCCAATAAGACTCTCCACTGGCACAGTTATAGACTTGAGATCTCAGCTCAGTGACCAAGCCAAGACCTCTAGCACCCTCTCTGTACAACCAGTGCTTCATGTCCCTGCCGAAGTAGCTGACACACACTCTTTGAGGTCTGAGTTACACACACACACACACACACACACACACACACACACACACACACACACACACACACACACACACACACACACACCTTGGAAAGGCTGGCACAGGTTTACTAGCTATGCCCGCTTCTGCCCAGACTATAAGGTAGTTGCCACTGCCACCAGCCAACTCCTTATCAGCTACTTTAAGGCCCTTAAAAAAGAGTGTCCAATCTTACTGTGTAATGCTACTTAAATACAAATGGTAGTTTGACCAAGAGCAAGGCTATTAGGAGTAGCCTACACAGTGTCACCAAATAAATATGCAAGTACTCTCAGAACTTAAATATGTCTCACAAAGATCAGCCACAATGAAATGTTTAAATATTTTTAATAATAAATAATAAACGAACAAGAGAATATTAAATATATATACATCAGAGTTCAGAATCACAAGAAATATTTAAAACAACACTGCAGGACAGTCTAAGATAAATAAAGAAAAACATCTAAACTATGCTTCACTATATTCCTGACTGAATCTAAGAGAATTATACTGCTTCCTAGACTTACTCATGGCAAGGCAGATATGTGGTGAATGGATCTTATCAGGTCAAAGACAAAATACAGAATGCTATCTCTCTCTCAGAGACTTCCCAAATATTACTGCTAGGATAGCTTGCAGAATGACATCATTTCTTATCTGACTCTATCCCAGGTGAAAAACAACCATCGTTGCAGCTGGTAGCATTTAACATCTACCTGTGAAAATACATAGAGCTTTTCTTAGATCTAAGGCAGATCTTGAAGTCATAAAACAATAAAAACACTTCTATGACAATACAGTGAACCTCTAGTATACATTGTGTCTGTCACTGCACTGAAACTGAAAGATAACATCATTTTATTATCTGGCCATAAAGTAATTTAATTTCAGCCTTGTTTCTGAAGTTAACCTCTGGTGTTCCAGTTTCCATTATTAAAATATATACAGCTAAAAGTTACAATAGCACAGGTATGTTTCTGTTCCAATCAAGTAGGGGGACACTATGGTTACATTTTAAAGCTCAGTAGTTTGCAAACCCTTTTCAACACACACTTCAGTACCAGCAGTTTGATATCCACATAACATACAGTTCTAATACATTTGCAACGCAAGCATCTTATATATGAAGCATGTTGACATTCACAAATGTCTGTTTACAAAATTCCAGACAGTTGGGCTGGCAGTATCTCCTTTCGTTACACTTCTATATAAATCATATTAATATTCACAAATGACATATAATTATTTACAAAATTCCAGATAGCTGGGCTGGCAGTATCTCCTTTTGTGACAGTGATTTTCTTGCTATGTGCTATCTTGAGTTGGAATTGAGAGTGATTAATCTGGCACAAAAGTCTGATTTTCTTTGCAGGCAGAAATTCCTTGTGCGTGGCGCAAAGGATGATATTAATCCTTTTTATAGTCATGCAGCTTGGAGGAAATGTACAATATACTCTTTCTTTGGGGAATTAAGGGGTTTCTGACAGAACATTACCAGCTCTATTGATTATTGTAAGGGGGTATTTAATTTTATAATATTATGTAGATAGAGATATTTCAGTTCCATGGCTATGGAAGGTATCTCTCTTGCCTAAGTCATTTTAGCAAGCTATTGACTTTACTATCAATGAATTGAATTTGGCTTTCAACACAATACAATTTCTCTCATAGGTTATAAACACCATCAGACTTTGTCCTTTCAGGAATGGTTAGAGTCACTTCATATTTTAATGTATAGTATGTATTGGCATGAGTTTCAGGTGGCAGAGGAAAAATTGTTATTTATTTTGCCTGGAAAAAGATGATATTTTTTACAAAATTGTTGGTCTGTTCCGTTCTGTATTAATGATTATAAATTATTAATCACTGTGTTACAATCCAGACTTTCCAAAAGTCTCCCTGCATTGCATCACCACACACTTATGGCAATAAAGGTAATTGTATTAGAACCTTATTAATAATTGTTAGGGAATCTGTTGACACCATTGTTTCTTGTCTTTCTAATTTATTGCTTAGATGCAACATTCATACAGTTTCTCACATGTTATTTTGGGAAGTCATTGCAACCCATGTTTTTCTTTCTTTCTGTAAATGTGTCTGCATGCCTGAACCACTCTTTTGCTTTGGCTAATGGTTATTTGAATTCACTCCACCCTATGATAGATGGAGTTAAACAGGGTTATCCTATTAATGATCCTTTGTTTGATTTGTTCATGCATGCAACCCTTTCAGCTATGGCTCTTTGCAATGCTTTTTTTTATTATTGTGGCTGCTGTGTGCTATTATTTGCAAGATACAACATGTGCCAAAGTTGGTAGACTTATAGCTGTAGTTTATCTGTCTGTTTAGAAAAGAACATTTTGTCCTTATTATGAACCACTACCAAAAGGAAAAATCAATCCAGGAATACACCACGAAGAAGCCAACATTCTAAGAACTTTTTTTATTGCACACAACACACACCAGCTTCTTGGTTCTTCATAGTGTATTCTAACATTTTGTCCTTATTTTTTTTCCTTACTTCTGGGTGTTACATTTAAATTCCATATAAGAAAGAACTTTTTTAAATTTTATGAGTGTTTTATACCCCATTGTTAATTTGTACCCTTGCACTTTCCCTTTGTTCTCAGAACTATGTGTCATAATGCCACATTACCATTGGTGCATATACGGTTATTTAAATTAATACAATCCTGTTTGAGAATTTGGGAAATTTCTTAAAATTAAAAGAGGTGTTGATTAAGGTTTACCTTTCTCTATACTGGATTATTGCAGGTGCGGAAAATTGACATCTTGCAGATTGTAATGGAATCTAGACAGGAGAGCTTGTTATATTTCTGTAATGACAGTTTATTTTATTTATTTATTTATTTATGTTATTTATTTATTTTTTGGTAATCTATGTAAAATTGGGCTCCTGAGCTCTGTTAAAGTTTTAAGCAAAGACAGCTTTCTTTTAAGAATGTCACTGAATACGATGTTTTCCAGTTATCTATTAAGGTTGACATGAATTACGAACAACAATCACAGTGTATTTGCTTGGTGCCAGGCTGTTATGTTGGAGTCACTGTCACTTGTTTTTTTAGTTCTGTTAACAGGTTTGGAGACCTGATTAAATGGTATATTTTTCATAATTCTTCTTTCTTAATAACATCAGATATAATTTTGAATGGTATCGTAGGGCTATTCTTTGAGCTATGCAAGAGTGCATTGACCAATTCTTATGTTTTAATTTATAGATTATTTGGAAAGGGAGGCATGGAAAAATTCTTTGTAATCAAACATAAATGATAATATTGTGTTGAAAACATTATTCTATTGCCTTTGCCATAAAAGATCAAGGGATGATTTTTATTTCTTTGCTACATTTTCTTCTGTTATACATATTGTATTTATGATATTTTTGATGTTTCTTTTCTCTAAGATTTTGTTTAATGAATGTTAACATGCTCCTACCCTCAGTGCATTTAAATGTGTTTATATTATAAATGTTGTGTACATATTTATAACAGATGGTATTTTTAAGGTCTCATCCAAATACTGGCACACACAGATGTGCATCAATGCCATTATGCAATCAGGCAGGGTGAGGCTAGAATCCACAGCCTTCTAATCTGCCAGTATCAAAGGCAGATGTGCTACCTGTTTAGCCACTGACAGTGTCCCAAGCAGGCTTTCTTTGTTCTCTGTGTTAGTACTTTAACATCGATGCTTTAATTTTCTGTGAAAACAAAAAGAATGAGTCAGTCACGTATAAGCTAATTGGAGTTTCTTGATTCTAGATTTACTCTCCAAGGATAGCACCCCAAATTGCAGGTAGTGGCAGAAGTCAGATTTACTGAAGCCAAATTGATATTATAATTGTTGGCTGAATCACATGGTTGTTTTGCCTTGAGTAAGCCTTTGGATATCACACAACTTGTTATATCGTTTTGAAGCAAACCTTCCATCTAATTTTTTTTAATATTTAGCAAGTAAGAAGGATTTTAAATAGCAATATCTTTTCCCAAGATATGTTGGGGCTGCATTGCTTTTTCAAACTTATTTTTTAGGCCTGACAAAAAGATAACGCTTTTATCAGTACATACAACATGCAGAGAAAGGGAGGGAAAGAGAGAAATATCAATATCCCAATACTATTATACAATACAATTCAGATGAACTGTTTCACCAGTATTCCATTATCTAGAAATACCCATATCACTAGATTATTTGTCAAGATTCTTATAAGCTCATAAATTAGAAATTCAGCTACATACAGAAAAAGGGAAGGAAAATGTCAGCCTTTTATGGTGATGTCAGCATATGGGATCTAGGCCTCCATTGTAATGGCATTCATATCTTCAACCATTTCTCTAAGTTTACTCCCAGCACCTGTACCTCCATCTTTCATTGTGTAGTAGCCACCTTGCAATCATATTGCAGTGCTGCTTTGCAGAGTCCCATCTCATAGTACATTTCAGAATAATCAGTTTTATGGAGGATAAGTTAGACTTAGCTTTTATATATTTTAGTTTCAACTTCAACCAAGCACTTGTCTGGGTCTGTGGTTCAAGTTCCAAATTTATTTAATTGCCTGAACCCATGTACTGTCCAAATCAGTAAATAAAAGACAATGGTAAAAACATACAAACAGACAAAGTTAAATGAACACAATTTCTAATAGGAACTATATAATGGTTAAATATAAGCTAAGCCAAACAGATGTGTTTTTAGGCCTCTTTTAAACCTTGTTAATAAGGAATACGTCCCAGAACCAACTAGGAAGAAGGTTCCATAAGAAAGAGCAGCAGCCAGAAGACTAAAGGTTGTATCAGTGAATCACAAGAAGGCCTTGTAAGCTGGAGCACAGAGTGCTGTGTAAGAGGTCCCATTTGTACAGTGGACCCAGTTCATGTAGTGCAAGGTAAACCACAGCAAGAATCTTGTAAATGATCCATTGTTTACATGAAGATAAATGCAGATCCCAGAGTCCTGGGTTAATGCTGTGCTATCTTGTATTGTCTGTAATTAATTGAGCCGCAGTGCTTTGCATCAGCTGCAGCTAAGCAATCTCAGAATCAGGAAGACTGACACTTAATGCATTACAGTAATCTAAGCATGGTGAAAACCAAAATAGAACTTCAGTAGGAAGATGACTGGGAAGAATAAGGTACTTGATAAGACTGATATTCTATAGATGGAAGCAAGATGATCTGACAACAGCTGAAATTTGCTCCTTAAGTGTCAGCCTGTCCTCAAAAATCGCACCAAGATGGAGCACCTTTGACACAAATACGAGAATATCTCCTGTTAAAAGATAACTGGTGACAGAACTGGAAAAGAAGATTACTTCAAAATACTGTGGACCACCAAAGCTACTGTCTTTGAGGTATTGACTTTAAGCCTATTACAGACAAACCAGTCATGGACATGTTCCATATTGTCTGTGAGAGAAATAAGTGCTGACACAGATTCCTGAGGGAACAAGAGGTAAGTAGATAACCAGAGTTCATATAGTGACTTTGGCATTGAAAGAGGTGGGAGAGCGAGGTGGAAGTGAGCAGATTATGCTGGTTCATCCACCCTGGGAAGTAGGAAAAAGTGGCCACAGGCTGGCATGACAACTGCCTTAGGGCTATGGGGTATAGGCTTGGTGCCCCAAGCTAGTAATGCTAGTCCTTGGAAGCATGTGTGCAGAAGCATATACCTGCTAGGGCAGGGTATGGAATGCTCCTACAGTGCTTGGGTGCTTCCATCAACCAGCATGAGGTGTGGTCAGGGACCTAACCCAAAAACCTGTACGGTGGCTCCTTGAGGAGGAATGGATGATGGTTGCGAGGCAATAGGGGAACACAATAAAAAAGCATGTGAGCTATACAAACAATGATGACAATCAATATGACATAAAAATACATGGACAATAAAAACAGCCTATGGCAGAAAAACATGTTGTTCTGTGTCTGCCATTAAAATCAAAAGAATGAGCTCTTAAAGCTGGCCACAATGGAACATTCTCTAAGTCATCAAAGTAGCAGATTTCAGATATGTAGAGCCTGACAGGTAAAAGGCAAAAACAACGTCTCAAAAGCTTTCCTAAGAACTACCAGGCAGGCCCTGGGTAGCACAGCAGAATGACTTTGATGGCAATAAGGAGCAATTAAATTTCTTTAGATAAGAGGGCCCAAGCCATGCAGAGACAAAAAGACTAACATCAAGATTTTAAAAACTGTTCAGGAAAGGATAGGAAGCCAACACATCCTATACAGTGTACACTGGAAGGAAAGCCTAATGACAAGTAACTACATTATTGAGTTTTATAGCAGCTATAATTGATCAGCTTCATTGTTAGGAAACCCAGGATAAAGGGTATTACAATAATTTAGACAACAAGAAACAAAAACACATATTAATACAGAGAGATTCTCAGGAGATCAACTGCTAAATCCAGGTCATATTCTTCTGATGGAAATAAGATGTGTTGATAATGGCAGACATGCGGTCCCTAAATGGCACCCATCTGTTGATGATAACACCAAGGTTATGTACATTTCATTAAAAGAAGGTCAGTCTTCAAACTGAAGAGTGGCCTAAGGATTGTTCTGTTATTATTACTGGGTCAAGATTTTATATATAGGAGAATTCATAGTATATAGATTCCCCTACCACACTTGTTAAAACCATCTAGTAACAGATACAGCTGTTGGACTTCCCTGTAGTGCAACAAGGGTGTAGTAAGTCTCATTTGTATGGATTAACTACCAAACATCAACTGGTTCCTGTTCTCTGGGCTGGGCTTTGATGGTCAGCTGACTCCTGGTGTGGGTGCCATGCTAATGCTGGTATCTGTCTAAAACTGAATTAGCAGTCATGTTTCTGTCATCATTGTACATCACAGGCATGTATTTACAGGTAAACAAGAGACAGTTTGATAGCTGACCTTGTTTCATGCTAAGAATTCTGTTTAGCACCAGAAGATCAGTAGTAGTTTTAAGCTGAACTAGAATGTAATGATCACCCTTATCTTTCAATTTTCCCCGATTAAAACAGCCACTCCTGTCTGTAAGTTTTGTCTCCTCCCATGAAATACCTACTAGCATAACCCTCCAACTGTTAGCATGAGATCAGGACCTGGTGGTGCCTCCTAAAACAGCTTGAAACATGACCTAACAGGACTGCTTGAGTCACTTTTCAACTATAGTCTCATAACAGGATTTGTACTACAAGAATGGAGGACTGCAATGGTTATCCCATTTCACAAGGGTGGACCATCAGCTCACCTCAGAGATTACAGACATATTAGTTTGACTAGTCTAGTATGCAAAGTCATTGAACGAATTATCATGGAAATGGTTAACAAAGACATAGACAACCTTCAGACACTGGAACCAAAGCAGTTTGTCTTTGTCAATGGAAGGTCATGCCTACTAAACCTGGTGGACTTTTTTGACAAGGTCACCAAGACAATGGATGAGGGGAAAATGGTGCATACTGCCTACCTAGATATGGCTGAGGCATTTGATACAATACCCTACTTGAGTATATTTGACTAACTCACTGAACTGGGCATAAACCCCTACTTAACTCACTCGATTGCCAACTGTCTCACAGACAGGACCCAGGAAATCAGGATTGGTGACAGCACCTCCACTAAGAGATTAATCACCAGCGGGATTCCTCAGGACTCCATGCTTGGGCCACTCCGATTTGGCATCTACTTCTTGGAGGTAAAGGATAACGTCAAGGGCCTTTGGCTGATGAAGTTCACAGATGACTACAAATTGGGAGCTAGCACAGATTCCTTCTATGACACAAACATCTTACAAGAAGGTCTAATACATACAGACAAATGACTGGTGCAAAAAGCATGGATTAAAACTCAATACCAAGAAATGCATTATAATACCTTTTTCAAAAACTGCCACCCAAGCTTTTTACTCCATCAATAAGACACACCTAAGAGTTGACTCTGTAGTCAGGGAGCTGGGAACATATGCAGACAGTAATCTGGCATTTGACCAGTATGTGGCCAGGGTAGTAAGAAACATCATTCTTTGTCACCCAACTTATAAGTAAGGGCATGGCATCCAGGTCCAAGGAAGTCCTAGTGTCACTTTATTTGCCCCTTATCAGATCCATCATTGATTATAATGCCCCCTTAAGCATGCACCTGACCAGACATATGCAACAGGTGGAATTCCCACAAAGGCTCCTTACCTGGGGAATCCTAGGTATAAACACATTGTTCCATATGGATTGCCTTAAAGCCCTATCTTTATACTCAGTCTCCTACAGGTTACTGAGAAGCAGTCTATGCCTGGCATGCAAAGCATCCTCAGATCTAGCACTGATAGACCTTTTGCACATCCACAAAATTAACAGCATCAGAACCACTACATCCAAGGACTTAAATTTTGCTTATTACATAAACATAGATGTGTGTCTCAGAGGATCCCATGCTCTAGAACAGGCTCCCCATCCTTGTGAAGCAGACTCCATCCCTAAGCCTATTTATGTGTAACCTTGACCAATGAATGGGAAATCAAAACTTCACCCTAGGTCTGGCTCACATGTCCCTGATAAGAGTCAGACAGTCATGCTCAAACTAACATACCCCCCCTACATAACTTCTAGAAACTTCCTAATAAACATATCCCTTTCTAATAAATGCCCATGATATGTAGAGACTCATTTGGGTTGGGATTCATGGCTAGGCTTATAAACATAGTACATAACTATGAACGTATGATCACAAGACAGTAAACACTGTGCAGCCGCGCTCTACTTGAGAATGTTACAATGTTTTTGCTGTTTTCATTTTCTGCAGCGCTATCATTTACCTCTCTAAGTTACCGAATTGCTTTAACATCCACATTCCTTTTTTGAGACATTCCTAAAAAAACGCCATTCCAAGACAGAAAATTACATCGCTGTACATTAATAATTATGTGTTTACTGTTATTAACCAACATTCGGTTACAGTTTAAATCAGTAAAAGAGCTAATCTAACAAGCTGCCGAACTGATCTGATTAAACTATTGACTAAATTACTTCAAACTTTCACCCTGACTGACTTTAGAAGAGGACAGCAGCCCAGAACAGTGGCGGATCCAGGAATTTGCAAATGGGGGGGCACAGTCAGGTTAGTTGACTACTGGTTGAAAGCGGGACACTAGGTTTTGTGGTTGTGAAAAGATTACCTTAAGAAGCTCTGACATCATGTGTGGAAAGACATCTTCTAATATAATCATCCAGAGAAGAGGACATTATCCTATACTTTGGCACTGTTCTCACCCACAAAGACTTACCCTCAGAGACTGAACCTTCCCACTGTTTTATGGCCTTTCTGAAAAATTTGAAGAGAGACTGTTGATGTAGTTCTTGCTAGGCTCCTGAAGACATGGCAGCACTTTTTCCTGACATACTGCAGCTCATGTCAATACAAGAACTAACTGCTTCTGTATCTAATGTACATAATAAAACAATGTCAAGTACTACTGACTTAGGCAATGGCCACAACAGCACGTTGTCATTATGCTGAAGAACGCATGTAAAACACTTCACTAATTATCTGTTCTCTGCTTTGCCATGTTGCCATTACTTTACAAACTTGTTTGTCTGTGGATGGTTTGGAAACAAACTAGAGTGGCACGATTGCATTGCTTTGCACATGTGCTGAGAAGGGATGCTGTATATATTGGGAGAAGGATGCTATGGATGGAGCTGCCAGGTAAGAGGAAAGTAGGAAGACCTAAGATAAGGTTTATGGATGTGGTGAGAGGACATGCAGGTAGCTGGTGCGACACAGTAAGATGCAGAGGACAGGAAGAAATGGAAACAGATGATCTGCTGTGGCGACCCCTAATGAAAAAAAGTTTAGTTAACGAATACAAAGGATGCAAGATAACATTCAAAAGCAAATAGCGCTGCTATTCTGGTGTAATCCACCATAAAAGCACTGGCACTGGATTGTATGCCTCTGAGAAGCTTTGAATAGGAGATTACCACAAGATAAGTGAGCAAGGCTGGTACATGCCATCACTACCATGAAAGCCAGACTGAGCCATGCACAGAACCTTGTGGACACACAGATGGACTAACTAGGAGGTGAAGATAATAGTCTCATCTTATAGCCCAATATTCACTTTCAAAGGAGCAAAAGAACCACAGCATGGTTGTCAGACAGCCTCAACAGTTTGATCAAGAGAGTTACTGACTGACAATTTCACATACCTTTGAGAAGTCAAGGTGAAAAAGGACCAACAGCACCACAGAGATATTCAATTCATATGTAATGCATCCCTTACAAGAAGATTAACAAAACACAAATGCACTAAACATGCTTAGCAAAGTTACTACAGTAGCACTTTGGTGCTTGTTTTGCACTTTATCATTTTTATCATTGCACAGTATATGAGGCTGTGAAATCTTTTTCTGTATCTTCAAGATAAGCAGGCCTGTCACACAACTTGTAAACCATTCACAGTAAATTCAGAAAAACAACCCAGGATTTCCCTCATAATGCTTTATAATCATGTCACAGACTGCAGATTTGAACACAAGGAATGAAATGACAGAGATAAAACATAAAACAGCAGAGTTTTCAACCACAGGTACATTATTCTCTGGATTGAATTACAAAGCAGTCATTACCCTGGTACATCAGGTTCCTTATACAGGGATTGTGCTCTAAGCAAACCAATCATTTTATGCCTCAGCTCTATTAACTTGTAATACAAGCTGTGGCAGATGCATTACTTAGTGAATTCTATGACTGTAAAAGCCATTGCTTCATAAGTAAAAGACATTACACCGTAATGTCAGCTGCAGTCTAAGTTTTGTATGTTTGCTTCATTAGTTCCATTGTAAATTCAGCCAGTCTAATAACATTATAGCACAACTCTCTAAATCCCATGTTTCCACACTAACGACAGTAAACATTATTCTTTAACTTGAAAGGTCTTAGTTTTGCAGTTCCTGTGACAGTTCTTGGGATATATTATTCCAGATGCAGTGTAATCATGTATTGATGCCAAGTAAATTATGTCATGCACAACACAACTATTAAATTCATATATTTGAAATGCATATTCTATGCTCTCCCACTGTAATGGGTTATTACTTTCTCACACTACATGTGCCCCAACCCCCAAATAGCCAGTAACTCAACAATCAGCTGGGAACACGATTGTATTTACACACATCAAAACACAATGCTGAATCAGTACATCATTTAACTTCCAGAAGGCTTTCAACTCATTTTATCACCTTCCCAAAAATACTGCAGTGTACACCCAAATATAATCTGGGAACTATATATATATATATATATATATATATATATATATATATATATATATATGTATGTATACAGACACAAACTCAGAAAGAATTGTTCAGACCCATTAAAAAGTGAGTGACCTCTGGCATATTGTGTTATAATTCTGCTTGGAATTATCAGAGGGGTGAAAAAATTCACAACACTGTTGACATTACACAATTTACTTTCTCGATATTGGTGACAACTGCAGTGGTGGTGCTGCGGTAGCGTTGTCGCCTCACAGTAGGATGTTGTCCTGTTCGATTCTCAGCTAAAGCATCTTTTGTATGGAGACATGCATGAATGGGCGTACCTTCGTTGAAGGTTGTGCGTCAGGGCTGGCAACCCAGTACGTAAAAATCTACTGCCAATCATTAGCGGACTGGAGTTCTGCTGTGGCGACCCCTAACCAGGAAAAGCCAAAAGATACAACAACAACAACAACAACTTTCTCGATATTGGTATCAACAAAGTAAAGTTTCTTGGTCACAGGGTCATAATCTGCACCTCAACTAATCGTGTATTCTCTAAATATTACAGTTTTTAGGCATCTGTCATATACTGTACTGCCTTGCAAAATTTTACTTCAGATATACATGGATAACAGTAGTAGGTAATTTCCTGAGGTATCTTTATTGTTAACTAAACAGCTGATTATAATAAATTCCATATTTTTTAACCTTCTCCAGGCTGAGTAAGAGTATGGTGTGCAGAGAGTAGTGTTCCAACCTGGGTGGCAAACTAAAATAAATAAAAATATTTCAGTGTCACAGAAAATCACACATCTATATGTACATTAAACTGACTAGCAAACAGGAAAAAAAATAATAAAGTAAACCAGATAATTAAGCATTACTTTACTTAAGGGTTTACAGTAAAACATGGCTTGTAGGGACATGCACAGTTTAATTAATGGACTCAATATTAGCATACTGAACAGTAACCCATAGCAGGTGTTACACATGCAGAGTTAACAGCAAGTCTTGAAATGCTTGTGTAATCGTGTTTCACTTCATGCGGTCTTATAACTCTCTATACGCAACAGCAGTTTACAGATGCAAAGTCCATCACTACTGCAAGAAAATCATCTAGACTAACTGTGTGGGCAAGTGTGAAATCCTAAATGATCGTATTGTCTGCAGAAAGAGCTGGTGTATTTTATCTCTAGATCCAGCTCAGCATATTTACATGCACGAGTAACTGCCAAATCGTGCCGCGTTTTGAAACACTGCTTTCACTAAGCTAATGAAATTAAATGCGTGACTTTACATTACTAAAACGCCACAGCACATGTAGCTTTGGAACTACTACCCCCCCCCCCCGCCCTGGAATCACAGCGGGAGAACCCATTATTCTAACAGCTCAGTCTGATTTTACTGCACATGGCTATGACTGCAGTTTTTTTATTAACAGAAACAAAAACTGGTGAAGCTCTCAGCAGGAGGTGTCCCAGGAATATCTGCATAACAATGGCGTGTAACCTAACGTCTTTACCGGAGACTAATAAATGCTTGCCAATGTTTCTAACTTTCTTACACCACTGGGCTTATTACAAATTTTCTTTGGCGCCGAGTGTATGCTACAATAAAAATAAAAAAAAATAGCACATTACCTTAGCACAGCAGATAGTTGTTTCCTGGTACTTAGTTGAAAACTAGACTCTCCGGTAGCGATACAATCACAGCTGACCAACATTACACGCCTAAACTACAACAGAAATGCAATTGTAGGAGGATTGTTATAAAAACAATAATCTGACTGCAGCCTCCAATCGTATAGCCGCGTTTCATGACAAGATGACATCACAGGATTATGCGGAAAAGATGCACCCACACGACTATTTTTCTGCTTTCTGGGGGGAAAAAAGTTTTAAAATGGGCTGGCGCGCGCCCCTGCACCCAGGCCTAAATCCGCCACTGCAGAAGTCCTTGGTGCTGCAAGTTTAGTCACTCTAATCACAACGTGAAAGTTTAAATTCATTTTTGTCCTTTAATGTGAGTCTTTAGCCTTTTAAGAGTGAGGGAAGAACCCTAATTTCTGTTGAGAATGAAATCATTAATTTTTGCTCTGCTTTCAGTCCATTTTCTAGGAGACATTCTGATCTACTTTGGCCAAGTGTAGGCCTTACATTACAGTATATAGGCACATAAGTCTTTATCAAGTCATATTGGTATGATGTTTCAAAGCAGCTAGTACTAAAGGCATGCTGGGAGATGTCTGGTCCAAGCTTTGACTTGATGGAGAAACACATTGCAATCCTCTTCATTTTTTCTTGATGCTGTTTTATGTCTATATTACTTTAAGTAATTTCTAGTGATACTGGCTAGGAAGTGCTCCCTGAAACCATGGAGAAGAAATATAAAAGGTAACTTTCTGGTGGTTACCTATACCTTGCAGAGATTCAGATCTTGTGAGTGCTGTGAGGGTTGCCATTGGCTTTCATTGTTGCAGATTTACCTCTTGCCATTGGCTTTCTAGAAGATAATGGTGTGTGAGTAGTTTACATGTAGTTTTGTCAGCTACAGGGACTGTTCATGTGGATCAGTTTTTAAGAAGGAGAAATTAGCTTGATGAGAATAAACAGGGCAGTGTCTGCCTTTTCATTATGTTGATACAACATGCAAGATAATGAAGATAGACATGCAGAACCATTTTAAAACAAAATGGACAAACTTGTAAAAGTGGGGGGCTATCACTTCATTTGAGTTGTTTGGGAAGACAGGCACTTTAACTCCTTCAGTGTCAATTTTCTTTCCATTTCTGACTGTCTCTGGGATTCAGTTCCTATCCTGTAGCTTAGAAGACAAAATGATTATCTGCCTGGGTTTCTCAGGGGCTAAAGATGTGTAGAGCATTTTAATAACTCATGCAGTTTCTTTACATAGTCCCCTACTCTCAGGAAGTTAAAATTAACATACTTAATATCAATTCTTTCTTTCCTCTCTGGAGTTTCAATTAATCTGATATTATTCCACCAACACTTGTTTTGCAAGTCATCCACTTTTGCTTTAATAGCTTTGACACTGTAGTCTTTGAACTGACTAGCACACACACACACACACACACACACACACACACACACACACACACACACACACACACACACACATACACACCAACTTACTGCTTTCTAGAAAGAGAATGTGTTATGGACAGCACATCATACCTCTCAACCTCTTAGTGCAATAAATCTGGACAATGGCCAGCAAAATGGAGGGACAAAGGCCCAAAAGTAGGGACATATTTTAAATATTACTCTTAAAAAGTTAGGAAGTTGCTAGAGTAACATGATTTGTTTTAATATGCATTTTTTGAAGGATTTGAAGTCTGAAACTCAAATGTCTGTCACTATTCATTGACTTCAATCCTTAGATCATCCCATTGATTTGCCAGAAAACCACAAATTTTATGAGGAACAGACCAAAAATATGAGCCAAAAAACTGGACATTCTGCAAAAAGCTGGACAGTTGAGAGGTATGCATACAGACACTATATACTACAGTCTAGTAGTACCAATCAATACAACTGCTTATTTCAAAATAATGTTACAGATACAGCATTGCAAGACCAGTATAGTACAGCATATTAGAACATCATATGATAAATTGTGTACTAGAAAATATTTAGTTATTTTTTTCTGTTTGCATTTTAGGTTTACCTTTTTGTTTATTCTTAGTATTGTAGGACACGTGTTAAGAATACCACTTTCTGTTTCACTAGGAGGATGCTTTTTACTTAGGGAATTTAAGTGTTTTTGTTCTCATCAAACTATGAGCTTGACGAATCACCAAAGCTAAAGTCATTTTCTTTGATTTCAACAAAAGGTACTTTAAGTCAATGTAATTGATGTCTTCTCACATGATTTTCTTACCTTATAAAATCCAAGCATAGTCTCATGGAAAACCTTGATAAATGGCTCCAGCTGTCTTGTTTTCTCTAATACACAGCCAATCATCATCTGCAAAGGGGCATAAGGCCTTGGCAGTTTTGTTCTGAACTTGAGTGGACTTGTAGCCCCTTGAACAGTGTCCATCAGTCTTTTACATTTCATGTTCAGCTGAAAGCTTGACTCTATTTTTCAGTTAATTAACAATTTTGCAAGGGGAATGTCCACATTCCAAATATGGTGCTTTGCTGCTGAAAGTAGCTAGACATGTGTCCCCATCAGTTTCAGCAGCTTTTTAATAAGGTTGTTGGAAAGTGGAGCTGCTATTACATGCCAGAAACCATTTCCTAATGCAAATTTCTCAGTCTTTTAGCAAATAAAAAGATATGGTAGAAACTATTTCCTAATACAAATTTCTCAGACTTTTAGCAAATAGAAAGATGGGTTTAATGCTCACAATCACTTATTTGCTGTTATTTCTAATAACACAGCAAAGCCAGGATAACTTGATTGATAGTCTGTAATTACGGAATGGTATTTGCTGTTTAAATAAAATAAATCTATCATTTTATTTTATTATTTATTTTATTTTACATTTGTTGACTGGGATATTCCAAATAAGTGTAACAGCTACTTTTCAGTGGAAGAAACGTTCCATATGACAATATAAAGAAGTAAACTCAACTGCAAGATTATATAAATTACAAATATAAAGTGTGCAGGTTATATAACAATCACAAAAAAAATGAGAAGAAAAAGACAAGAAAAAGAAAATGAATATATTATACAGGGTACTTGAAAGAAGGTACTTATCGGGAATTTATATATAGTTTATAAGTTTGCTACAGTAAAGTCTGGATACAAAAAAAAACTCCTTAACTGGTAGGAAGAAGCAATTTCTGCATATGCCAGAAAAAAACAGGAAATATAGTTATAGTACAAAGCAGAAAACTTGAGTATATAATAGACATTAAGCAGGATTTTTTTGCAAAACAATATTTAATGAGTTTCTTTCCAAGTAAAATTTCCACATAGTATTTCATAAGTTTGCGTGTACAATTAACCTGGGAAAAGACTGACAGATCCAGGATTGCTTTAGAATTTTAGATGTTCTTTGAGCTTTCACTTAAAAGACTGGGGTTCTTCAATTTGCTTAAGGAGAGGAGGTACTTGGTTCCAGATCTTGGAGACATAGTTTGAGTACAGTATTCTGAGATTTAGTGATGGATAATAGTGATTTATCCATGGATCTTAACATTCTTGTTGAATTACAGGACTGGATTAAGTATTTGCAGATTGGGCATTTGTTTGATTTATATATTCAGTTTTGTATGATTTGAAGACAGGATAGGTGCAGCATGTTGGTAGTTTGACCCAGTTTAGCATTCTGAGGGTGCGACAGTGATCAGTGCAGTAAGAAGAGTTTGAAGCAAATTTTGCGACTGTGTTGTACTGCTTAAGTTTTGCTTTCTGGAGTACTAATAGGTTTGTGCAGATGTGTGATGCATATCATAAGGTAGGTAGTAAACATATTCCTATGACTGTTGCCCTGGCTTTATCTGAGAGGGATGGTTTTGCTCTGTACAACAGACCTTGGTTTTGGTGTGTCTTTTTAATTACTTTTGGATGTGTGGGCCAAATTTCAAACTGTCTTCTATGGTGACACGCAAAAGTTTAGTGTGGGGGACCAGCTCTGTCTTTGTTTTGAGAGTAGGGCTTAGGAATAAAGAGAAGATGTTTGATTTTGTTGGGTTTTAATAGAAGGTGAGAACTATCTAGCCAGATTTCTATAGATGTAAAGACTTCGTGGATGATTTGTTGTAATTTATTCAGGTTTGGGGTGGAGCAAATCAAAGCTGAATCATCTGCATACTGTATTAGTATAGCATGTCTGCCTGCAGCGTGGAGATGATTTATAAATACATTAAATAGTAGTGGCCCTAGTACGGATCCCTGTGGAATCCCAACTTTGACTACCAGGAGAGAGGAGTATTGAGTTTGCCATTTGACAGCTTAGAATCTGTCTGATAGATAACTATTAAACCAGGAATGCCAGCAGAGTGAAAGGCCAAGAGGAGAATGTCAAAAGCTTTAGACAGGCCAAGAAACAGAGAAGAGACCAGGTTTCTGGAGTTTCTATTTACATTGATAGTATTAGTAAATTGTAATAGTGCTGTGGTGGTGCTGTGGTTTGGTCGAAAACCATGTTGTGCAGTTGAAAGAAGGTTATTAGTAATGTGATTGTCTAGAAGTTGCTTTTGGATACATTTCTCAGGAACTTTGGATATGGGAGATATTATTGCGATAGGCCTAATGTTGGCCAGGTCACTGGATGAGCCTCCTTTATGGAATGGTACTATATAGGTCTTTTTCCAGATGGTGGGAACATGACATTCGGTGACGGAGCTATTTATTAAAATGATTAAGGGATGAGCAATAGCCTGTGTTGCCATTTTCAGATTTTCAGTTGGCAGGCTATCTGCTGCTAAGGAGGTGTTTTTTTAGCTTGAGGAGTATTTTTTTATGAGTATGGTAGACACACGTTTAAGTGAGAAGTGTTGTTGGTAAGAGTTGGATTCTGACGAAGGTGTGATATAAGAGGTGATGTTATTTTTTAGTATGGAGGTGATGGATTGTTATGAAGTGGTTTTTGAATTTCTCTGACAATACTGCTGGTCTGTCATTAAGGGCTGGGTTTGATTGTACAGTCTAGATGTAACAGGTTTGGTATGGATGGCCAAAATAGTCTAGGATTGTTTTGATGTTTTTTCTAGTGTGGAATGGAGCTTTTTTGTCTAGCCTTATACTATGTTTTGTTTTATTTCTTAGATGCGGTACATTCAGGCTTTGTCTCTTTGTTTCATTAAGACTTTAGTGTTATGGTGCAGCCATGGAACTGGGTTTAATTTGACCCTCTTTTTTTCTTATTGGTGTGCATTCATTTATGATGGTGAAGAAAGTTTTGTTGACATATAGGACTGCTTCTTTGAGTCCCAGTGTTTTTAGGTCTGACCAGTTGTAACTCTTGAGATATGAGGTGAATTGCTCTGAATTAAACTTGGTTAAGTTGCATACTAGTTTAAATTGATGATTTTTTTTGGGGGGGGGGGCGTGAGTAGAGCTTCTGTTGACAAACATGGGCAGATGATCACTAAAAGTGTCAGGTAGGGTATGTGTATTGAAGATGTTATTGGAGTTTGATGTTAGTATCCAATCTAGTATTGCTGTGTTATTTGTGGATTTGTTGGTATCCAGTTGGGGTGACTAACTTGTTTAAATCCATAAAAAGTTATGCTAGATGTTGGGATGTTAGAGTTAATTTGGAGCCAGTCAATTTTAAAGTTTCCCAGAACTAGAGTTTCTTAGGGTATGTTACTTGATGCCCAGGATAGAATGTCTTCAAGTATTCAGATGTTATTCCCAGGAGGGATGTATACTGCAGTTATGTACAGAATTTTGTGGGGATTAAGTTTAGGGAGGAAATTAAAACTTTTGCTTTCTTGAATTGAGGATGTCTCTGATTATAGGGTGAAATGTTTAGATGGCTGGGATATAGAATGGCTACACCATCTGCTTTTTTGCTAGAACAATCTACTCCAAGTAAGCTATATTGTGGTGGAAGTAATTCATTTCTTTTGTGTTGTCCCTCCTCTGGGCCAGTGATCAAGGTACCCCAATCCTCGCCACTGACAACAGTGGAGAATTTTCAATGTGGGAAAATAGAAACACTCACAATATTTTTAAATGCAGCCATCTGTACCAAGTACAATTTTCCTTAAGAACACACAAAGTATGTACACTCCAGTCCTGGGGCTGGGTTTCCTCTCCAGGCCCCAAATAAGTCTCCCCGCTGACCACTATAAAGCTGAGTCCTTAGCTGGATGTTCCAAGCCAAGTCCTCCACCACCCCCTCTGTAAAAATGAGTGCTCTCATTGTCCTGTTCAAAGTAGCTGTCACACACATTTTTTTGAGATTTTGATTTTCACACACACACACACACACACACACACACACACACACACACACACACACACACACACACACACACACACACCTGGAGAAAGGCTGGCACAGCTTATCTGCTCTGCCACCTCCACCCTGACTATAAGGTAGATTTGCTATGAGCAGAATACCTGAAGCCAGCTACTTTAATGCTCTTATCAGGGTACCCAATTACACTTACTAAAATTAATACTTATACAAATGGTAGTATTTAACCAAGCAGCAAGACTTTCAGGAACGTGGAGCTACAGTGCCACAAAATAAATGCAAGTACTCTCAAAGGTTAAATATTTTCCAAAAGACCAGCCACAAGGAAAATAATAAATAATAAAAAAAACATGAAAGTACTGAATATCTATTTATAATAAACACCAGAGTTTCAGGAACAGGAAATATAAAAACAACACAGATGGAAAGACTTAGACAGACACAGAAAAAAACAGAATTTAGGTAATCTCACTATATTTCTTGAACTAACTGAAGGATTACTGTTCCATAGTTACTTACTAAAGCAAGGCAGATGTAAGTGGATGAGTAGTTTATCAGGTCCAAAAGTAGAGTACACTTGTTACATCTCTCACTAGTATTCAGATATAATTTCAGTGCTGGCTACAGAATGACATCACATCTGGTCACTTGACTCTGTGGTTCCCACACTATCCCCTCACTAGAAACTGAGCAAGGATCTGGCACTGATGTGTCACAGTGCAAATATAGAACTTTAGCTAAGGTTTATTACAGCATCTGAAAAGTGTAAAACAATTCCAACACTTCTACCTTTCCTGCAGAAACTAACAACCAATTTTCTGGCACCCCAGGGTATTAATTAGTTCACCACTAAGGACAATAGGGCAGGATCCCAGCCCAGGCTTTTCACAGAGATTGCATCCTTGGCTGCATTCAGACCTGTGAGATAAAATATGTATGGCCTAAACCAAGTAATTTAATTTCAGGCTATTTTTCTTAAGGTAAGCTGAGCTTAACTCCTTCCCTTCCAGTATCCTCTGTTAAAATATATACATTTCATCAGTTACAATAATACAGTCTGATATACATGTATATTTCTTTTCTGTCAAGCAGGACCAACTGTTGACACATTTTAACACACAAAAAACATCTGATGAAGTCTTGTACACAAGACGAAAGCACTTATTCCTCCTGTTATTAAAGAAGTTTGCTACCAGCTGTGGGATTGGACCTTTGCTTTTTCATTGTGGCACATTTTTAACGCAAGCAACTTTACAAATACATTTTAATACAAGCATCTGTACAAATCAGTTTGATATTCAAATAACATATAATTATTTACAAAACTCCAGCTAGCTATGCTGGCATATGTTACACATGCACTGCACTACTCCCCCTGGCACAGCTGGCTCATCACACCTTTAATGGAGGAATTTAGCCAGGTTTCTGTAGCAAGTAGTATATCTGGGATATGATGGGATATAAAAGCATGTAAGTCACATAGTTTTCTTGACATGCTTTTTAGGCTGATGTTTATGATTTTTTAGACATTTGTTTTTGGTACTATTGGGGTAGTGGCAGTACTGGGGGATTTGGTTAAGGTTCCTTTTAAAGCTGGACCAGGGTTAGGATGTATGTCTCCACAGTGTTTTAGTAAGGTGGGGAGTTAAAATCTGGGACATACATGATTTGTTTTTTAATGTGGTGCTTTGCTTTTGTTCCTGATGACAGATACAATTTTTTCAGATTTAATACTGTGCACTTAAAGAAATGAAGACTAGAGGTGTTGCAAAGGTTATGCTTTATTGTAATAGCTTATTTGGGGGATTTTATACTGAGGTGGGGCTGAAAGGATGGCTAGTGTGATATGGCAGAGCCTGATCCAGCATTAGGAGATCTAGGCACTCAACTGAAGCCAACTGGCTAGGAGGGGGCCTCCGCTGACCAGGTTAGCTATCATGTTTACTTTTTTAATTTAAAAAAAAAAGACATGTTTTTAAGGGTGTTCTTTAAGAACACCCTCTGCATCTGTGCATTTTCGTCACATGCACAAACATATCGCTTGCTTCCTCCTTTCTGGACTTGCATGTGTTGTCATCCTATTGCTTCCTTTCGTGTTCTGAGCTCGTATGGAATTTAAATTGAAGAACACCTGCTGTGTCCATCTGCAGAATGTGTACAATATTTGCAGACCTGCTTCTTCCACCATGGAAAGTGTGTGTGTGTGTGTGTGTGTGTGTGTGTGTGTGTGTGTGTGTGTGTGTGTGTGTGTGTGCGTGTGTGAGGGCATATCCAACAACGTTGGTGGATGACGTCATTAAGGAAGTCACCATAAAAAGGGAAGTGGGGCATTTTGTAGCAATATTAAATTGGGGCACTGTTACTGGTAGGTGCCAAATACCAAGAGAGTCAGTACGAGATGTCACTATAGGACATAATATGTCCAATATTAGCTATAATTTGAGCTTCATTACCCCATTTTCAAATGATGACAGGACACTAAGGAATATTCTGATTAAACACTGGGCTTTAATAAATGAAGATACTAGAATTAACCAGAAATTGGGTGACACACCTAGAATTATTTTCAAACGTGGCTTGAATTTGAAAAAAACTATTAAAGTCTAGAAGGAAATCTTACATACCAGAAAACATTTGGGTACTGCCACTATTGTAAATATATAGAAGTTACTATAAAATTTAAAATAGGTGGCAAGATTTTTAACATCAATGGGAAATATACATGTAAAATAAAAGGTGTGGTATATTTGACACAATATATATATTACTTTTCTTTTACTAAGCAATATTACATCAAACGTTAACAATATCATATGAAATGAAGTGGGGGGCTTTGCCCCACCCCCACCCCCCCGTTGTAGGGGGCTATGCCCCCCACATCCCCCCTAACTATATATTCTAACCCCAGGGTCTCACTACAGTGGGGAAGGGGGCATATTCCATTTTCTTGCTAATAATACTTGTCGGGCAAATGAAGTGTCGGGCAAATGAAATTTCAGTCAAATGGGGTCAGGAAAATGAGTGTCGGGCAAATGAAAGTTAGGTCAAAAGAAGTAGACCCATATATATATATATATATATATATATATATATATATATATATATATATATATATATATAGGAAAAACAGAACGTTGTGTAAAACAATGTATCTATGAACATCAGTACAATATATCTAAAGCCAATCATAACAATGCCCTGGCCAGTCATGTTATGGTGTACCCTGATCATGAATTTCGGTATATGGTTATTGATCAAGTGCAACAAGACATTGGGGGGAGCTTGGCCATTACGGCTAGAGGAGTGAGAACTATTGTGGCAACTAAGATTAAAAGCCCAAGCTTCCCCAGGTCTAAATGAATACAGTTCCATGAAGTGTGTATTAAAGTTAAAATCACTAGACAGATAATAATTGCGTGTGTGTGTGTGTGTTTGTGTGTGTGTGTGTGGGTGTGTGTGTGTGTGCGCATATATATATATATATATATATATATATATATATATATATATATATATATTTATAATTACACAATAGTGAATTTTTTATTTGATATTTTAGATGCAGTCATAACATTTGCATTGACAAGTGAATTTTATGTGGAATGCAGCTTTAAGAATCTCAGGAAGCTATGTCATGGTTATACATGCTATTTAAATGTGTGTGAATGAATGTCTTATGTCTGAAGAAGTTTACTGATTGTAGTAGATGAAAGTGCTAACAATAAACGTGTTTGTTTGAACTATCATAATTTTTTTTTGTTTTTGAAGTTCGTTTTAATATTTAGTTGGTTTTAGTTGTTTTTGTAAAGATGAGTGAAGAAGTTCCAGCATCTGCGCTGCTATTTTCACAAAATGGATCCAGTGAACCCTTAAACAACAGTAATGGTTCCATTGCCGAGTTGACAGCTCTCATTCAACAACTGACAGGGAGAGTGGATGATTTAATGAAGAAATTACATACTGCAAACTTCGTGGAGCATTCTGTTTCAATGGCCCGTGTAAGGGCTGAACAGCTGCAGCATGTGGATTTATCTTATGCATCTGTTTCTGCAGCTCCACTCAGCATGCATTCCAGGTATTCACCACCCTTAAATGGGAGGCTTATGATTGCAAATAATAGTGAAAATACACAAAAGTGAAATACTAGTGATGAACAAATGAGAATTAATGGTCAAACAAGTGCTGTAAATGGTAGTGATAACACTAATTCTGCTGTTAACTGAATGGTTAAGCATTCCTGTTACCTTGAATAATAATAATGGGATTGTGTTACCACGTACTGGTTTGGACAATAATAGAACTGGGCAAGAAAAGATTGTGTTTAACTTAAAAGTGTTTGACCAAAAACTTTTTAAACTTAGGAAATTGCAACTTAAAATTCTATACTTCAAGGAATGTATTCATAGAAGGCACATACCTAAAGGTAGTAGGCAATGGAGATTTCCTACATGCTTAGTGAGGAACTCACCTTTCCATCTGGAATTATTGCAACTATTCAATACACAGGGCTGTGAGTTCCTCTAGCTGCTCATCAAACAGTATGAGGGGCAGATTGTAATGCTGAGAAAAGACTTGACAGCATTAGAAAATGACATTAAAACGGATTAGAACTTTCCTGGGTATAAGTATGAATTTTCCCAGATTTTTACCAGCATTGACAGCACTTTGGTGAAATTAAGGGAAGTCAAAATGAAAAAATTATCTAGAGACCAACGGGACTATGATAATGGGAAGGCCTATCCACTCCCCCCCCCCACGGAATCTCAGAATGTATACAACGGTGAAAATATACACCTGGGTGACCAACATGACAGATCGAGCTCTGAGGTGGATATAAATGAAGAGATGGAAGATGCCCAAGTGCAGGGAGGAGCACAAACATCAGTGAGACGTAGTGATCGTCTTAAAGACCAGTAGAGGAATGTCAACCAACTCGGTGACCAGGGTTTTCAGAGGAGCTGGAAGAATGGGCAAGCGCAACAACAGGGAGATACAACAACCAGAAGATGTCAGAAGAAACAGAATCTCAAACGGCATTAGCTGAGGATACACAACATGATGATGGAAGGAACGAATCCCGAGAGATAATGGTACCTAAGATCTTGATGAATTCTACTGGGGATTGTAAGATTTATAACTATTCTTCTTTTGTTGTCCAAGTGAATTGATTGATATCTTAGCAAAAGGATTATCTTTTGTATCCACTATACAGGTGGATTTGCCTAGGACTTTATTGGACTTGCATATATTTTTGCATAAGTTAAATCTGACTGTTTTGTCGGGCAACAATGGTTATACTAACCAAGACTGTAGAGTGAGTAGTATTTTTAATCCACCATTACAAACTACCCTAAATCTTTTTGAAAAAATATGTGAAACGGACATTAGGGCAGCCTTAAATAAGCTTATGTACCCCTGACCAGGTTGAATATCATGGATAGTGATAGAGAAGCTTTAGAATTCTTGAAACTACAGGGCGTAAGAGTAATGAAACCAGATAAGGGGGTGGGTTGATTTTTATGGATGACGATGACTACAAAAGTAGAGTAAAAAACATACTGGAAACCAAAGCTTATATTGGTGCATCTAAGAAT